>NW_001884570.1:532229-548037 GCF_000146915.1 Parastagonospora nodorum SN15 | reverse complement strand
GGGCTAAATGCTGACCCCATGCGCTGAGAACCGCGGTGTCCATGTGTCTCACCCTCTACATGTGCACCTGAGATCTTGAGATCGCAAAGTGGTTGCGATAAGGTGAAGTTGTAGCTCGATAAGCTTCAATTTGCGGTATCACATCGTACTGAGGCTCTTCGTCAAGGTGGAACTTCAGAATCGCTCCCTTCGCGACATCGGGTATTCACCGCCATGTTTCCGATGTGCGAGCATGTACATCAGCGCTTTTGGATTCCATTCGATGCATGTGTAGTTAAGAACGGTGAGACTGCAGCTCCAGCAGACTGCGGGGTCATAGCGTATGATAGCCTCGTGGCAGCTCGATGCGCGAGACTAAGCGGCAGCGCTCACCGAATGTTCCCCTCCGGACCAATGGTAAGCGCCAAAACGGGAAGGACTTTGCTGCAAGATCATGATCCTTCCATGCACAGAACATGGATTTTATGCGTGGAAACGAGGGTCTCTGCCACAGGAATTGTTCATCGAAATTGAAAAGTTGATGGTCTGCTTCCCGCTGAGTGAGCGCGGCCCGCAATATACGTGTTCGTGCCATCAAGCTGACTGCCACCGGTGAGTTTGTCAGCTCAGCGCGTCTGCCGCTCTGAAATATCTTCAGCTGGTGCGTCTCAACATTTGGTAGAGAGGAGACGGCTGGACTTGAAATCGATATAAAGTGTAGCGGTGATGCTGCTTGAATCATTCGACCGACGTGTCCCGAACTTCGCATGGCATGCATTATGATCTTTCGACTACCTGTCGATCTCGAAGTCCAGACTCGCTAACAATAATTGAGATTACACAGACCATGGTCCTCTTGATAAAAGGGTTGCGCGGTCTGAGGTGGCATCATTCAACGATTCAGTCCCGAGCTTGAGGCAGCTTGAAGATGATCGGCTAGAAGGGCAGGCCAGGCCCCGTGATCAGGTGAATTCCGATCGGAAGTTGTTAAGTAAGTCATGTGGAAGCAAACATCTTACTCACGCACTGCCGCCTAGATACCAGATCTGCTGGGTACAAGACCAAAATGTGACTTTTTCACTAAATTTGCGCCCCGAAGTTCGGAGCTGTTGTTGACTTTGCAGTGAAGCCACAAACTCACAAGGCGACGGTTACCTGGCCATTGCGCAACCTTGATAGGACAGTGGTCTGGCTTGGGAGGCGACATGACGACCTATACCACGGCCATGGAACGAGGATCGATTGTCCAATGTGATATGGAGGCCCCGACACGGTCGTCCTGGGTACGTAGGTGGTATATCAGATCAGGCAACTGAGACACCCACCAGGAGCAGTGTTACGTATATCTCCCAAGGGCATATAATCTTGGCTTGAGTTGGTCAGCCAAAATTCAACAATTCTTGCCACGGTGTGGCGTAAGGATGGATATCGGCCCCAGCTGGCCGTCAGCTGAGGAATCCAAGACTTGGGAACATGGTGAAGTAGAAGTCTAGCGCTCTTGGAGCCAGAGGAAGGGCTCTTAGGTTGCTGCTAGCTACATATAGTACCGGCAAAACGCCTCCGGCATCCGCTGGTTCGCTTATGTCAACGGTGTTTGAACGTCGGTGACGTCGGCAGAGCCGCACTTGAAGCCAACGAACTCTGTGGCCAAGAAGCATGACCGAAAGTCAATTGCGCCAACGTGCCTAGATGCCGTGAAAGAGCGACCGCCGGCCTAGACGCTTGTGCAATCCGAAGTGCGGGGGGTGAAGCGACCATTGATCAGTGAGTTGGAGATGGAGTCACAGCTTGGCCTGGAACTATACTTTGCACTTTGCACATCATCGTGGTTCTCGACGCATCTGACTTGACTCACCGGCGGCACGGTAGACTAGCTACAGACTATGAATGCCTCTGCTCGGTTGTCAATGTTGCAGATGGTATGTTGATGGGGCCGGGCAGTGCTGGTTTCCCATGCACAAAGAACTGCACGCATCCTTCCGTTGATTCCGCCCGATTACCGTTCAGCTCGGCAGGGTGCGCGAACTGCTGCGCAAATTCGCTGGACAGTGGGGTATTGGTGAAATGTGTATGAATTGGCCAATGACGAGGGCGCAAAATCCGGTCAGACAGGAAGAGGATGGCCATATGAGGTGCGTCAAGCGACTGCGGACTACTGCAGGCGGGCTGTCGGCCAGGCGCGAGTAACAGGGTGGTTGACGACGATGAGTCTTCACCAAAGATGTGCGAGTGACTGTCTACGCAACGCGCCCTCTGCAACGGGAGGTGCCAAGCTGTGTGAGGAGAAGGGCGCATTGAGGGGCAGTGCGTGTCAGAAGGAAGCGCATTTTCCGATTGCGAACACTTGTCTCATGCGCACCCTAACTTGCACACTGTTTGCGCAACAACAGCCACATGGTAATGTGCAATCCACATGGGATATGGGGGCCGTCTGTGTGTGGCAGTGCGCATGTCCGTGTTGCGGTGAGACGAAGAGCGAACTGCGCAATTGAGAGCGGGGGGAGGAACGCTACGCCGAGCATGGTGCAGTCGTGGCGGTGCCTTCGCAGGCAGGAGCGGGCCATGCCCCCAACACAGGCAGCAACACCACTCAACGTCTGCGAACTGCACGCCGTCTTGGGGCGGAGTGTCGAATCACGGCACCACAATTCGCAGCAGATGACCTCTCCGGGTGTGCGACGAGCGCGATGCGTCTTGATGAGCGAACGTGTTTGGAGTCGCGCCCAGGTCTCGTTCAGGCCACAGTCGGCGGCTTGCGGGCGCGAGCCTGAACAGCGACCAGCAGCTTCGTGTTCCAGGAGAGCGACTTCACCAGACGGCCCCGCCAATGAAGCCGCTCGAGGCACCTCGCAGCCAGCGCTCTTCAGACGGAGGAGCGTGCCAAACGTGTTTCTAGCGCGCTCAGTGCTTGTCGTCATGCTCAGAGTGTCCACCGCCCTCGCTAGAGCGCCCGGTCCTTAGCTCGACGATGGCGTCTGGTGCCAGGATTAAATCCTTAGCCCAAGGCATCCACCATCCCAGCAGACCAGGGTGCTGGATTAGTGCACTTGTCGGCCTCCAGATCGAGCAGGATATATATCCCACTCACGCCCGCTGCATCATGCCTTCTTCAGTCCAGCTATCAAACACCAAACCAATCTCCCATTTTCTGGCCATCGACTCCGGATAACACTTGTACCCACAGTCACTGGAGTGACTTCATCGCCGCCATTCCATACTTGTCTGGCACCACCATCACAACGGCTCCCAGGTTGCACTCCATCTTGAAGACTCCAACCGCCAACATGCCCTCCATTCGCACCTCAGCACCCACAGTCATCCACTCTGTTCCCTCTTCACCCAAGATGAACAGGTCGGTTGGCTTCTACCAAGACCCCGTCGAGGGTGTCTCGCGCCCAGTCAACACTTCCGAGTCCTGGGCAGCCTACAACTTCGAGACGCATGCCCGCAAGTGTGCCTACTGCCACAACCCTTACGAAGTCCACCGCAGCCGTGAGCAGCTCTGTGAGGCCGGCCACCGTCTTGCCCAAGAAGTGGCCCGCTTCATCTACAACAAGTCCGACGGCAAGACCTACTCCACTGTCGAGGAAGACCACAAGCCTGTCCGCGTTGAGCTCCCAGCCGGATACGTCGAGGTCGCCAGTCTCCTGAAGGCCATCGAGCGCAGCCTTCGACACAGGTCTCGACGATCATTCGTCTCCATGGACAGCAGCTACTACGTTGCACCTCGCGTCCCCTCATCACCAGTCAAGCGCTCCAGCTCCGTCAAAGTCACACAGGAGCCCAAGACCAAGACCAAGAACAAGACCAAATCCCGCCCACGCCCACACTCTGGCGAGATTGTCGACTGGCCGCAATCCAAGCGCGTCCTCACTGAAATCAGCAACACGGCAAACACCAAGCGCGGCTCTCTCTATGAGGAGGACTTGGCCCTCCAACGCCGCAACGCCAACAAGTACAAGGTCGAAGTCCGCGAACCGTCAGCACGCGACCTCCGCGACCACCGCTCCTCGGGCTACTACCGCTGAATAAAGCCCGGACATGTTTGCATTCGCGCCATACACCATAACCCACACTAAGACACAAGTCTGAACACACTACACCACCACATCGGTCACCCGATGCACGCGGACGCTGCAAAAGCTCCGCGCCAATCCGCCGCTTGCACATCGACTCTTCATATATTGAAAGCTTTGTTTGGTAATGCCGGCGGGTCACTGGACATGAGACAGGATACTATTAATGGTCACGATGATGATGGACTCCACCGATACAGGTGTTGAGGCAACGATGAGGAAGGGACCCTGGGACGGGTTTTCTGGGCATGACGATGACAATGCAGGGATCTGGGCAACTTCTTTACTTAGTAGCATCTATTGAATCCAGGGTTTTCTTGAACATCACTTCTGTTTTGCTTTTCTTGCTCCGTGAGGATTGATGTGTGTTTGCCACTGAGAATATTGAATGTTTTATGAGGATTGCGCAAGTGGTGATGGGATCTGCGAAGGTGGCCCGCGAGGCAATACATGCAGCGCAAGCATGTCAATGCAACTACTACACCCACCAAATTACATATTTCATCGAAGCTGCACGTTTACACCCACCAAACTGTGCACATCTATCTACTCGCCTGCGCGCCTGCGCGCCTGCGCACTTCCCACTGAGACATTCCCATGACTCCCACCCTTTCCGCCGCATGTGCAGCCAATCACCGCGCCAGAAGTGAGACAAGCGAGTTGAAACACCCGCTCATGTGGTCAGGCAAATATATGAGATCGACCGGCGCCGAGTACGACGCGGGTAGTGTTAACGACCCTGATTTCTACATTTACGTTCGTACCAGGGGGAAGTAGTGGCGAGCATCACACCCTGTTCATCACGGGTGTGGGAAGACGGCTGCGTGTGTGTGAGTGGGTGCAAGAACGGGTGAAAGATAGGTAATGCCGCCGAGCTGAGATTTGCGCCTTGGTCGTTCCCAGTCCGTGGGAAAGAAAACAAAAGCAATATTCTCCAAGGTCGTCTTACAACTACATCACGAAACTTCCAAGATATCGTGACTATTGCTTGTTGGTTGCGTTCCTTCCCGGATAATCAGGGTGCGGGGCCAAGTCAGACGTCGACGTCAGTCCGGTCAGGGTCTTTCCAAGCTTCCCGAAGATTTCGCCTGCGCGTACACCAGATGCGCACAGGGTCTCCGGCGCCATAATGGCCAGCAATACTCTCCATGAAGTCAAGATGGCATGATCAATACTTTCCTCGTCGCATGTAGTCGTGGCCTTGCTCCACCGGAATATTGTCCGCACGTTCCAACGTTTCCCCACTGCACAATCTTCTAGAAAGGGACGGTTGGGGGCCCGTGTGTGAACACGTCAAATATAGACGACGGGGATAGTCCTGGTCGAGAGATCGTCGGGTTGCAGCCTCACGATGCCCGAGATGGAGGAGATGAGGGCCAACATCTGAGGTTGAGAGTGTGAAGATGAGGCTTCACGTTAGCGAGTTCGCAAGTGACATGAACATGGCTGATGTTGACTTCAGGATGGAGTTGTTTTCGCGTATTTCCACGAAACATTCAGCCCGCGCATGCCTTCTGACGAGGTTTCGACATCGTGTCGCTCCACCAAGACATGTTCCTGCATCCGTTGTCCCTCGACTTCCTCAACGCCCAACCGCCCCTCCACCTCACAACTCAACACCAGCAAAACATCTACACCGGCGCACGTGAAACACGCTCCTCTCCCCCGCGCACGTGCCATGACAGCTGTCAAAAAGCGCACGCAATTACCTCCTCGACCTCGCATTTTACTAGGCCCACCCTCGCACCCCCATCAACCCCGCAGCGCACGATAGGCCGTCAACAGCGATCGCTTGCCGGGATGCCAGTTGACCGACTTTCTAGCTGCATGTTTAACAAGTTGAATGCATTGCAGCCTCACCGGTCCATCATTGACCACTTCTTGCATGTTCGCCGTCGATGAACTGGAGATCTGCCGGCGCCGGCGGGATTTCGTTGCTTTTCATTTGCAGATTATTTCGCGCAATTGACAACGCAACAGTGCAAATCGCTACTCATTTGTTCGTTGCTTCATTTTTCATGTAGGAAAACCCCGACGTCTCGGTACTTGCGTGCCGGCGTGCTGGGAGCCCGTTGCCAACAGCCCAACCACCACCAGCTCGTCTATCGACCGTGCAAAAGTGCACAACTCTTACTGGGCAGTGCCAGTTTCAGCGAGCGGCAGAAAAGGAGCACCAGATTGGTCGGACATTTGCTGGTGCTGTTGAGGTTTGGTGATGCGCCTAGGGGTGAGGCGCAGTGCAAGCCACAGGGCTGAGTGCGGGAACCATCACACACCTACGGGCACGAACTACCACTTGGGAACAAGCGAATCCTACCTCGACGCGCTCGAACTAGGTACGCATTGTGGAAATGAACCCCCTTCCCATTCACTGCTCCCCCTCTGGCCGACCGTTGGGGTCCGTCGGCGCTTGCTTGCAAACCTTGTCAGTACCAGCCCTATACCTACACAAACCTCGAAATAGAGCATGAGGTACCTACTCTACTGCGCCGCAGATGGTTTGTTTCATGAACACAGCGCCAATGAGCATCAGGTTTTCTGCCATACACGGTGTTGGAAAACTTGACGCACTTACTGTCTCGGAGGACTGTGGGGAAAGAGCTATACTTGGGTACCGCGTGGGTTGCGCGTACATGTCTTAGATGGGCGTTGCGCGAGTGGGCAGATGCAGAGGATTTGGGGGCGGAAAGCGATGAGTTCGAACCACGGACATCACCGATACCGTGGTAGAGACTTGCACGACGCAACTCGACCTGTTCACCATGGCCCCAAAAGTTTCAGGTGCATATACTCCTCGAGCGAAAACGTCACATTGACGAAGCCTCAGTGTTGGGTCATGATACCATTCTAATCGGCACGGGGGCCTGATGACGATGATGAGGTAGCATTGTCAGCCATCATTGCACCTTTCGCGTGACGCAGTCCTCGGTTGAAAAACCGTCGAGACTTTCTCAGCTCTAACTCCGTTCCTGCATACTTGCAACACTCCGCCTCCTCGCCTCCTCCACATCGCCCCCAAAGTACCTCGTAATCTCCACATCTAGCGCCCGCCCCTCTAGCTTCGGCATCGTCCTCGCCTGCCTGACTGGGCTGATATTGTCGTGATACGCACTAGCGAATATGACGTCTAGTTCTTCCAGACTCCGGCCCTTGGGCTCGGGGAAGAAGAAGTACACGGATGGTATGATGGCTGCATTAAACACTGCGAACATAGTGTACGTGTTATACTGCAAGTTCTCAAATGCTGGCGGCGTGATCATCACAATGAGGAAGTTGGACAGCCAGTTCGAACATGTTGATAGGGCGTTGGCTTGGATGCGGATCCGGAGCGAGGTGATCTCAGCGGGATAAAGCCATGTCATGCCGAGCCAGCCTGAGAACATGTCAGCACGCACATCCCATGCGTCTTTGGAGTATAAGACTTACCGATCGCAAAGAATGTATTGAAGCCAAAAAGGAACACGGTTGCGATGACGCCGTACAAAGTGCTCAGCACTGGCGCGCCTTGCTCGTCGATTGTGGCGGTTGAACTCGTGCCTGCTAGGATGATCATGCTGGACATCATGCCGAATGCGCCGAAGAGCATGAGGTTACGACGGCCGGCACGCTCGATGAGCGGGATGGCGATGAGGCCTGCGAGGAAGTATTCGGTGCCGTTGGCGGCGGCGAGAAGGCGCGACATATCGGGTCCAAAACCGAGGGAGTTCTCGAAGACATAAGTTGCATAGTAAGTCTGTTCGCCGCATCAGTTCTTATGTCGTATGCAACTCATCTTGTGATTGTCCTTACGATCAAATTGATGCCACTAATCTGCTGGAAGAACTGTGCAGCAACACCCAGCAACGTGCGACGCAGGTTCTGCGACGGCCCATTATGGAGCAGTTCGCGCATCTTGAAAGGTCCTTCTCGGCTTTGCGCCTCGAGAGCGTCCTTGATATTGTTGAGCTCGACTTCAACTTCCGCAGATTCGACTGGTGCGCCCGCGAGTCGGGCCAGTAGATGACGTGCTTCTTGCTCGCGGCCGCGCATCAGCAGCCATCGTGGAGAGTCTGGTAAGAAGAGAAGCGCGACCCTGGTATGATTGTCAGTATCGGCACGGTGTGGTCACAGTGGAGTGCCCTACATGACCAGTACGGTGAAGAACGACTGGAAAGCGACTGGGAACCTCCATCGCACAGAGCTATATGCCTGACCTGCAGGGAGGAAGTAGAATCCATATCCGGCCCAGTACGAGATCATAATTCCGGCAACAATAATCGCGCCAGAGGTGATAATGAGCTTGCCTCTCTTCTCAGGCTTTGCACATTCAGACTGCCAGGTTGGAATTGCTGATTCTAGTCAGCGTCATATAATTTTGTAACACGCTCTCTAACAACTTACTCGACGTAACCATCCCATTCCCAATACCGCCAACAACCCGTCCAACGATGAGAATCGCATATGCATCAACGCCGCCACCATTCATCCCACCAGCCGCGACCTGGAATATGGTTCCAATGATCATGATCAAACTGCCCCAAAACGTGCTACTCTTCCGTCCCCAAAGCTCGCCATAGAACAAAATCAGCACCGCCCCAAGAAAGCAGCCGACTTGATATAGTGCCACAGCTGCAGCCTGCGTATTCGCATCTCCAGTACACATGCGCTCATCCCTGACGGTGTTTGTTGGCGAGTCAAGCCAGCATATACTGTTTGCTTGGGACAACGGTGTCATGAGCGGGAAGTGGCGCTGGAAGTCGTCGAGAGTGAGCAAACCACTCATGACTCCCTGATCGTAACCAAACATCAGAAAGGCGAGGCATGAACACCATGCTATAGCTGTGTTGAGAAGTTTGCCGGAGAGGAGACCGATGCCGGGGACGGGCCATTCTGGGAGGTTGCCGAGTGTGGAGAAGACGCCAACGACGCCTGAGGGCGGAGTACAAGCATCATGGCTCTACTTATGGTATGGCAGTGAGTTTACTGCTTCAATTTGGTCGTCTCGTGAGTCTGGTGAGTGCTCGGAGCGCTTCTTTTCTTCTGGTGAGGTGTCCATGGTATGGATTGGATCCAATGACACTGCAAATGGGCTACCGGAGGCAGTCAGTTGGACGTATGTTCAACTTATACTTCCTGGCGCAAGCTCGGTAACTTTAGGAAGGCCATTATCGTGGCGCTCCGCTCAAGCCAAGCCTCTCCGTCTTCATGCTCTTGGCCGACCCCAGACGGATCCACCAGCGAGCCAATAACGAAGTGAGCAGCTCCAAGACCAAGAGCTTTCTCTTGCCGGGAAACCGAACGAGGCAATCCGACGGTTCTTCAAGCACTGCTTGTGAAAAGTGTATCGGAACAGGATGCGATTGACGTCACTTTGCCATGATTTTGCGCCGGAATCGAGGATCTTGGGGTTCGACGCATCCCTATCTCATGACTACTCTCGCAAGATTCAAGCTACGGAGTGCCAACATCTTCCACGCCCAGTCCATGGTCGAAATCTCGCGGGGCTCAAGAAGAACATGCAGTTTGCCGTTGCGTATATTGTCGCTTCAGGGTGCATACGAGGAGCCAGTAATGCGCCGCTGACGCTTGGGGTAGATGACTTGCGGCTCTTTTGCCATTCCCACTTACTGGGAAGACAGCCACTGTCTTGGTGTTCGTGATTTTAATCATGAGGATGGGCCAAGAACAATGACGGGCGCCGGAGCGGAAAGCGCAGTCTTGGCCCACGGCCTCGTCTCGATAGCAATGCATTACTTGTGCAGTGAAGTCGCTACGCCAGCGTGCTACGTCAGACTCTGATGTGAAGATGAATATTAAGGAGACAAGGATTTGACAGTTTGCAGGAGAGGGCGACGGGAGAGAGGTGCTTGTTCATGTTGGATTTGCTGACTTCATATGGGCTCTTGCCAACATCGACGTGATCTCAGGACGCCGGCCAATGCTATGCTAGGTGTATCGTACAATATGTGTACATCTTGCGATGGAACTTCTAGTTGTAGAGTCTGGTCGAAAGATCGCGGCCAACTGTGCTGCCGACTACACAGGTCGATGCTCATCAACATCTCTTTGCTATCTTTGTGCGATTGACTCTTTGCGGAATAACCCACTGGTCTCTCTTGGTCTGTGGTAGAATGATGCGTCTATTTCTTGCCGCGCTTCGCTTCCAGGAAAAGCACCTGTTTCCGTACTGCCGTAATGTCAGCTTCAACATTCTTGCCATTCTACGCAAACTCGTCTTAGCACTCTCGTGCCATATTCAAGGCCACGTGATATCCATCATCTGTGTATCGTGCAGTGCGGGTGAAGCCGTGGCAGGAGCCAGCGGGTTGCGTACCGATTGGGTCGTATTTGAGCATGCTCAGCGGTTGATGCGCTCGCGGCCGTTGCATTGTGCGGTAGTAGCCCGTCATGGCCATTGATATCAGGCGCACCATAATGGTACGCGACTTCGCTGTTCAAGCATCGTGGTCAGCGCATGTTCGGGAGAGTTGCGATGCGACATGTGATGCCATTGCGACGGCGATCGATCGCGAACGAGAATGAGAGGAGGATGCGTAGGCAAGGGAAGCACTGCACCTTTTTTGGCCATTGCGACGGCGCTGTGTTGTGGCTTTGGGCGATGTGGTCGGCGTCTTTGTCGGCATCGTGAGGTTCTGGCGATTCGAAAGTTTGGCGGCGAATCTTCGGCACCGGGGATCGGCCAATGACAGCGCGTTAAAGCCCGCAGTTTCCTTCCGCTCTCAACCCTCTGTCGTGCTTCTGTCACACATCCTACAAGATGTACAGGGCTATTTACTATTCATATCGATTTCGATTGCGATAGATCGTGGGTCGAATCAAGAGTGATGGCACATAGCCGCTTTCAGGTTCGCCACCACTTTGAGCTGCTGCCTGTCTTTCTGATATCGCTCCTCAGTTGGCCAGTGCATCTGTTGTACTCTCAAACAGCCAACCCGGCGCACCGCGTTCAATAGCATGCAACAACGTCCGAGTATAGATCGGCTGAGACCCATCATGGAAGCCTTGGAAGGAATATCAAGGTCAGGCAAGCCAATTAGATTAGCTGAAAACTTAGAGTTGTGCGGGAATAAGTTTTGCGTAGACACCCATGATTTGGCCTACTCTCTGATCTCAGTATCTGTTGATGGAGCGAAGCTCAAGGTCAACTACAGCCTATCACCTACTGAGCTTGCCAGGGACTTCCTCAATCTTTAGCAGGGGAAGCTGTGCATTTTCAAAGCCTATATGGTAATGCAGACTTTCGAGGCTCACGCCTCGCCTCTGCCAGGTATGGACGCATCGTTATTATTCGAGACAAACACAGAGATACTCACGTCGTTGCGACGTCTACAAGTATGCCCAAAATGCGGCGTCGATTGCAACATGCGGCCTCAGCTATGGCATTCACGGCAGTTATCAAGAATGCGGTGCGTTTGTCTTCAGTGCAATCATCTAAGCAGATCTGAATTCTCTAAACTTCACCGATGTGCATCACTCGGCCACCTGTCTCTACTACCAGTCGCGCCAAATTTCGACGACAGTTGTAACTGGGGTCTATTCTAGATTTATATGGAGTCGGTTCTTGGCACAAACTTGAAGGCCATAAACAAGTTGACATGACTGAAATAAGAGTAGTGCACAATCTTAAACTCTCAGCGAGAATCATTTATGAACTTATGGCTTTCGTCGAGATGGAATGGAGCCAGCGCTATGACTTCGCGCATCGATTTCACCAACAGACGCACGGTTCGGGGTCACTCTCTGGATGGAGAGTATTAATTTAGCAGTGTATAGCAATACGAGTCCACGACCTGTTATTCTGCCCTCTGCGTAAGGTTAGCTAAATGTGATTCTGGAAGCTACACCCACGTCGTTTAAATATGGGGTTGCTGTTCACTGTACGGCGTTGTACGAGAGACACCTAGTTTGAACACGGGCTACGGCTGATAGTAATATCATAAGTTTCCCCAGTCTGTAACACTCTTGCCATCATCGGAAGTCCTTCTCTCCAATCGACCACCAATAGTTCTGCTTTTCAGCCTCAGCACACAAGGCCGGGCTATTCACCTTCAAAATCTCATTGCAATGCGATCATACTGTTGTTACTCCCACACCCAGAACAAAATATTACCAGATATACATCATTGTGTTGACATTCATGGCTTTGGGCTGAATCGGTGGTTACAGCCTGATTGCAGTTATCATCATGCACGGCTGACCCAGGCAAGATGCACTGCCGCACTGCCCCGCAAATCATCAATATATAGCAGTTTCCCCAAATTAAAGCTATGAGTGCAGAAGGTTTGATTCGAAACATCTGCCTAAGTATCTCCATCATTCCCAACGCGACTATAATCGAACATGTCCCGTGAACTCTATGTGACCAACTTTCCTACCCCGAAACACCCATTAATTCATCCACCCGACATTAGATCTGAAGATTCTGGCATTAGGCTTGTATCAGTGTTGTCTTTAGCAAAGCAAGGTGTTACTACACGTGACGTTGGAAACATTGCGACAGATGCGCCATAGTTGGACAACTCTGCTGCGTTTGATGGCAACGCCCCTCTGCCTTTCAATACCGCTGCTAACGTTTTAAGGCATTGCGGAAGAGTCGCGCTACATTCTGCTCACCGGAAAGTTGTTTGAGATCTGCACAAGTTTTGTAAAACTTCGTTTACACCATCTCATTGGCAATATCGCCTTTAGATAGACACCACAGAAGCTCTTAACAGTGATATCCAGGAAAGCGCTTAAGTTAATTGGGGCACGCCAATTGCCACTCCATGGAGCAGGCGGTGGAGCCAAAATTTCTCCAGAACTCTGAGGAAAAACATGGAGCAGATATTCCGTGGAGCTGCGAAAGCGGTCAAACTGTCGAATAGTCAAATTGATAGCTACGGCGCAAATTTCAGAGAACGCTGAACGCATGGATACTCTTTAAGACCCCGAAAACATGGTCAGCGCGGATGATATCTAGGTTGCGAAAGGTGCAAAGGAGCAGAAGCCCTGTCGAAAAGAGATCGCCAGCAGCGAGGAATGGGATGCGGTGTTGTCAATGGCTTCTGATCTATCCTGGCGTTCACCATCGATTCATCCATGTGTTTGAGCAGTCATGACAGCAGCGAATCAAGTTTTAGCGACGACGTCCAGCAACCAATTTCCATTCATCTGCATGATATGTTGGAGCCCTAGCATCTGCTGACATCTTTGAACATCGCCTAACGCGTGTGATGCCCCGGTTCAGCTGTGCGTCCTGCATTGGTTAACACGGGTTTGTAACTGAGTATCTGGAAGCCAAATGCCCGTTTGGCGCGGCGGCCACATTAGAAATGTCGATACAGATCTACGGTCCCATTCTTGGTATGCACTTCGACTGGGCACTAGCGATGCGTCTGTTTTGTTTTCGCCTACCACACCTCGGCGTCTGGTATGCGGAACCATAGCCCTGTTGGTCGATGGTGCCTAGGAAGATGGGGAGAGGGAAAGAGAGGACGGAGATGACAAAGGAAATGGAGATGGAGAGGAGAGGAGGTTGAGAAAACTGCGTAATTTGATTAGGCTTACATGAAGATGTCTCAAAGCTTGACCATTAGAATTGGCTGACGACGGTAATGTCGGCCCCAGAGGCTGATAATGGTATTGCGATGAGATGTGTTTCTTTCTGGCATTTTTTCAAGATCATCTACTATGAGGAAGTTGAGACCCTTCTGAAATGCCTGGAGTGTGAGTCCGAAGAGGTGCCAGCTTTGTGCCAATCACCCCCAAACACCACAGGAATACTTGGAAAATATCCTTACATAGTTGAGGAGCCTGAATGGTCCTTGAAATTGCCTGTCGCGCTTAGACCTGGGCAAAAAGAATAGCCAAAATGGCCATTCTAGTTTCGCGACTCGAACTTACTGCAAAATGAAACACTAAAAAATGGTAGCTTCTCTTTGATTGAGCGTGTCATCCTTAGTGCAGGGGCCATGCTAATCTTCTCTGTATGTTTTTCAAAATTGACTGGTGCCCGGAGGCGAAAGACTGTCAATTTGTTATGCTTATAATGTCGTTTGTTGTTGTGGTGGGTCGTTGGCTTTGCGGGAACTCAAGGCAGCAGACGGCACGTGATCCACGCTACAGAAGAACGTCAAACACAGCTGGGCGTCTGCAATGATAAGCCCTGTTGGCTGCAGGAAGATCGGAGCGCTGTCGTAAGTTAGTTTGAGTTTATTGTGAATGTAAGCAAAACTCTCCGAACCTTCAGCAATCGGCTCCGCGCCGTCAAGATAGTCGAAGGCCGCACACCTTTCTGCCAAGCTCATATTGGAACATGAATGCCCTCAGGGTGTCGTCGGTATTGGCTTGGAACGTGAAAAGCGCGGGAGGTACAGCCAGGTTGATCTATCAGTATCTCGTACGCAAGTCACTTTCATGACTTCTCCTCGCAGCCTAGAGAGGGGACTCACCATCCAAGTCCAGCTGGTGTATGTTAGACATGATAGAAAGGTAGCTGTGGGTAATTGAGTTACTATCTTTGGGTTTGAGGCATGTCAAAATGTGAAGCGATATGTCCAGAAGCAGCATGGGCCCTGCGCAATGCATGACACGCACCAAGACTGGAATCAGCAAAGACCAGGATGGCGCAATGATGCGACGAAGGTCCTAGTGCCATGCAACCGTAACAAGGACATTGGCGGAAGCGCAAGCATTCCAAAAGGCGCTTTGGGCTCTATCATTGCCGCCATTAGCCGTGAAAGGTTGCGATGGACGAGGCAAAAGTCAGCAAGAATAGAGCAGAAGGGGAGTGATGTGATAACAGATGGGAAATGCGATGAAGGATTGGGAATGGAGATGATTGGGGTATGAGAGGGTAACATAGAATCCTGGCCATGCTCAGCATCTCGAACGTCTCTCATCAAAGAGCAGGACAATTCACGACTGGAGAGTGTTGAAAGCACTTGCGTGCGAGCTGACAGCTGCCACTGACTTGCGAAGGCAGTATCATTGTCGTGCAGGCATCAACCTCAAGAAGCAAATCTGTCGAAGTCTGGCCACAAGTGCGCCATGTCTCTTTTCTTCGAGACTTCTGCCAGGGCATTGTAGGTCGTCGCGCTGCTCTCGTTGGTGTCAACCAGGCAGCACCAAGAGGAGGTGAGAGTCAGTCTTACATGCCTATCCTGTGCATATTTAGCGGAGACTGAGAAGGGTTGATGTACCTGAACCATGTTCCGTCCACCATAGCCCTAGAGAGAACGCGAGACTGGGACGTGCGAGATAAGCATGGCGATGCATTGCTACAAAGCTCATTAAAATCCATGGGCATAGTGCGGTTAGTAAATGCTCGCCAAATCTGATTAAAGGTAGGCTTACCGTCAAGAGAAGCGTGTTGCTCATCGGGGGTTCTTGGTTAAAACGCGCGTAGCATGCGCTCGTTGGTGTGGGTATTTGGGTTACTTTACCGCAAGGGAATGTGCTCGAGGACATTGCGGGATGCTGTGGGAAGCACGCGTTTAGTTATAGCTCGGGCTCTCAGGGAAGTCATAAGCTTACCGCAAAATTGACTTGCGAGGGCTTTGACTGTGAGTGGCACATGGTTAATAATAGAAACTTGAGACGTGAAAGAGGTGTGCTTACTGTAGATCACGGTGATGGGGATGCAAAATCGAAGAAACATCATTGCCCAGGACCGCTGGGCACCATGCGGTTAGTAGTAGCTTCTAGATTGGCGGGGAAGTATATTCACCGTCAAGTGTCACGAGACTGATGGTTGCGTGAGGGTGGGGGTGGAC
>NW_001884570.1:430058-531773 GCF_000146915.1 Parastagonospora nodorum SN15 | reverse complement strand
CGCCGTGTGAGGAAGGTATGAAGGAATGACGGTGGATCACGGTTGATCATGATACGAAGGAGGGAGGGGCGCAGGTGGTGGAAGAAGAGGTGCAAAAGTCCCTGGTGACATGTCAGTGTTTGAACTCAGCATGAGCGCTAGGAAATACCTTGTCATAGATCCTATTAATTTAGGTGGCAGACATCACGTAAGGGAAAAAATTGAGGTGGTGTGTCACCAAATGGCATTCTATTGATTGTTAGATGGTAGCTTGAGCGATGAGGCCTGAACATACATGTGATAATATCGTGAGTTACAGCTATCGGCAAACCTGATCCCGCGCCGGAAAACCAAGTCATTGAGTCAAGATAGCCGGCACTGGAGCTAAGTTAGTACAGTCGCCGTCAACTGGAAGGGGACTTACGTACCCGTTTGGGCTGCTGGTGGAGCGATCCGTGACGATCCGAGCCTCGATGGCAGGACCAGTAGTTTCACAGAAGTAGAACTCGTATTGCTAGGCCCAACGTGCTGTTGTTGTAGGTGGTGCCGGAGACGCTCGTCGATGGCACCGAACTAACGGTAGATGAGGTTGAGCTTCCGGATCTGCCAGAGGTCCTTGTTGTAGGCTGTAGGTTGCGCGTTGGTATCGAAGTTAGCAAACCTGGCTTTGCTGGCAGCCAGGTGCTTGCTGCAGAAGAGAGGCCATAGGTTGATATCCCTCTCCTGCCGTAGACTTTGTCTTGAGGCTGAAGCTGCCAATGTTACCGTTGGTCTTGGTAGCAAGGTCATCTATCTGGGTGAGCTGGTGTGAATAGCATGCAGTGGATGTGATGGTGCTTCTCAGGTGCAGGAGTGGTCACTGTTTTGGACTTACGGTAGATGAGATTTAGTTTGCGGATCTGCCAGAGGTCCTTGCTGTAGGTTGCGCGTAGCGCGTTGGTATAGAAGTTAGCAAACCTGGCGTTACTGGCACTGCAAGCGAGGTGCTTGCGACAGAAGAGCGGCCATGAGTCGACGTCCCTCTTCTGCCGCAGGCGAGGTTGCAGCGAAAAGTTGCTCTGGAACTGATCAGCATTTTGTAGTGGAAGTCAATATGCAGGATGACCTTACGCAGCTTGACCTCAGAAGCCAGGCGGGCCACCAGAGCCAGGTGCTCCGCCAGGAGCTGACCGCCAAAAACCCATCAGTCAAGGTGGAGAAAAAGAGTGTATTGTAGAGGAGAAGGAGGGGCAGCCTGGAGCGCAGAATAAATAGTCGGCAAGACAAATGAGCTGTGGGAGACGGCGCTAAGCGGGGCAAAACATCAAAGGTGAGCGAGAATCAGCAGGCAAGATAGGGGATTTGCACCGACACTGGCACGCTGCAGCACCAAGGTGAGCTTTTTATAGGCTTTAATTGTGACTCTAGATAGATATGGGCCAGATAAACCAGCTCCCAGCTTTCTACAACCTCCATACCATTGCTTTAAATGTTGTGATGCCCTCAATTTTTTCGATTTGGACATGGACGCTAGCGGGGAGCTCTCTCGGTGGCGCTCAACACCGCGTGGCACGTGCCAGGGGCTGCGTGCTGGCGGCGAATTTTAAAGTGCAATATGGTCATGATGGCCAGGTGAATAAGCCCCTGAAGCTATGTACGAGTACGTCCGAATAGATAGATGAAGCCATGTTTCTTCCTATGGTCGGACGGCCTGATGCATGCAACCACAAACCTGGTGGCTTGTCAGGGCAGCGAGCGCGGTGATATGCATCTTGAAGTGTTTGCTATGTGTGCAGAAGATGTGAGCCCTCCCTGCACGCTGCGTCTGGCGGGTAATCCAAAGGTTCTGACCCTTCTGGATGCTCGCATCTGAGTATTTTACAGCACCATACCCAAACTTAACACCCCATCAACACCATATGCGTGACCGCGAGGGAGTTCTAGCGGCAATATGCGGGGCTTAACACCTGCGGGCGGGACCCGCCTGCAAAGCGCGGCCTTGGGCAAATTATTACGCAGGTCTGTCGACAGCTCCGCGAACTTCAGCACCGACTTCGCACGGCCTCACGATTACCCTGCCACCAAAGCAACAGCAGCAACACATGTACACTGAGCTTCTCACCGTGTCACAGTGCCTGTATCAGAGAAACCTTGACCGGTACGCCGCAACCTTCGCAACAGGCCCTTGAGCACCTCCTGAACGTCACGACGGCCATCCAGGCTGACGGAGGCGGCACGGCCATGACCACAAGCAACAACCTTATGAAACCTCTAATAATTCAATATGTTGTCTGTCACTTAAGGCCTTCGCAGGAGCATGGCAGCATCAGCCTGTGTCACGTCGCAGCTCCATCTCCACACGCTCCGATAGCCCCACCTGAACGCAACAAAAAAATCGTCTCGGCACGAACAAGAAACGGCAATACAGGCACGAGATAGGAGCCATAAGAGGACATTGTGACAAGAGATAGATTGAAGTTGGTATGAAGAAATATGGGAGCGACAAGGGAAGCCGGCAACGCTCCTCGTCCTCCACGGAGTAGCTGTCGGCAGCCAGCTATGACAACGATACAGACCCTCTACCATACCAACTTTCAATGCGAGCGATCTCGTCTATGCCCGATTTTTTGCTCTTGTGTGGGCGCCGCAAGCACTTCCGTCCACCTCTTCGCACCGCAAGCCTCTACCGCACGAGCCCGCCCGAACGATTTCGCGAAGACGAGACACAAGGAAACGCATAAATAGGCAGTGACAAGAGACGGACAGAACGAGACAAAAAAAACTAAACAAAGCTCGTCTGCGACCGAGGGACTCATATACTCAGCGTTGCAGGAACTGCTTGCGCGACAACATTGTTCGACCAAGGACGCGCTGCTGGACCAGTGAGCTCAAGTTCTGAAACTCGTTAACATGTGCATACATGTGCGTAGAACCTCTGTCGAAGTGGAAGCTGTGGGTATGGCAGGTACTCTGCAGGACTCATCCAGCGTCCATGACTGCCACAAGGCATAATGGCCGCAGGGTTTGCGCGACACACCAACAGCGTCGAATGCGGCATGCAGGCATTGGACAAACAGCCGACTGAACGGCTGAAATACATACTTTGATACCAGGAGCTCCTGAGAGCAGGTGGTGGATTCTTTGGTTGCTGATACCAGCGGAGATGTGTGTGGAAGAAGGTTGGTGAGGTTGTCCGATCAGAGTTCAGACTAACCATCTTTGACAGACCGGCCAACTCCTTTCCCACGTCGCTACCGAGCTACGAACCCTTGAACACGATCTCGAACGTCGCGATACCTACTCCGATTGCCAGCGAGTCGTACTGCGGTGGATGCTGAGATACAAAACTGTCGGAGACACATGGCGGAATGTCCATCGCTGCGACAAAGTCAAGGCTTCTCAAGAAGACCCCACGCTGGCAACGCATATACTGGGCATGCCCTTAAAGTCCCCACATGCTTGTTTGGTATGATGGCGAAGCAGCCTGGTGGCGCTACGCGTCCAGCTGTTGGCGAACGCGCGGTCATCCGTGCAAGAATTACTCGGAGACAAGAATAGCGCATCAGACACAAATGATTAAGCATTATGGCCTTCGAGGGGACCCATCGCAAAGAATTACATGTTGTCATCAGGCATCGGGAGACATTGCAGCGGGGAAGGAGAAGGAAAAACTGACAACTGCGACAAGTTCTGCCCGTGGTGTCAGCGCTCGCGTGGCGAGCCCCAAAGCCACCCCACAAGCAGCAGCAGCAAAGGCCACCTGTCAAGCATCCTGATAGCGCTGCGTGCCGTCGAAGAAGTATCAAACCTGCGCATCCAGCTGTTAGCGAAAGCACGATCATCGGTACGACGATCGTGCAGAAACGACAACAGCGCACCAGAACAATAATTTGGAGTCGAGGCCATACAAACGGCTCATTGCAACAGTTTTAGGTAATCAACAGAAGATCGCGAGAGATCGCAGCTAAGAGGATGTGGAGACTTACAATGAAGACGGCGGTTCGTGCCTGTGTTGTCTGCACTCATACAACGAGCGCAAACAGCCTTACAGACAAAAGCAGCGAAGACCACTTTGGTGCGTCTGGCAGCCCCATGGGCGATTTGTGTTTATTGCTTGTCCGATGGTCAGCGAACGCGCAGTAAACTATGGCTGCGAGATGCGATGGCAGGAGAAGCGCTTCAAACAAGTTGTAAAGTTGATGTCATTGCCATCAAAGCCATCTTACCTAGACTTTGTCCATGACTGAAAGGCTTGCATTCAGTAAGGGTCTTCGATGGTCATCACGAGCGAAAAGGCATTGTTGGAACAACGAAAAGAACAGAAGGACTTACTTCATTCGCCTGGTCGAAACCTTCGGCAACGCCTTTTGAGCCAAGTTCTTCGCTGGGAAGGTGGGTGAGACCTCCAATCTTTATCTTTTCATCTGCGGATATATAACGGCGTCGGCAGATTGTGGCATTTGTGGTGGATAACGCAATGGGGAGTTTACGCAAGGCAGCACTTCCCAGCTTTCACCGATGGAGCTCGCGCTGAAGCTGCAACGGCACGATAAAATCTGCGATATTCAAGTCAGTGAGTATATATACCTAGTTCCTGAAGAAGCATTGACTGAAGTTTCGCTGATCAGATAAGAAAGGTATTGTTTCACAAGCAATGGACCACTCAGATTCGCAACGCGATGGGCTTCGGGAGACGTCATATGTTCCGGCATCTCTTAGCACCCGCCTGGGGTCTTCTCGCGTTCGGACGTCTCTTCGAGCAACATAACTGAAAACATATGTGCTATGAGGCTTGCGATTTTGCATCGTGCGAAGATGGGGGAATGCGAGAGCTGTACTTACCATGGAAGCAGGCCCGCAGTGACTTCTTTGACAATCGCATCTTTGTTCGCAAGGTCAGCATGTGTTCTCGAAGGATTTTGGAGACCATGAAAGTGAAATTTGGCTGATCAGAACAGAGTTTGGGATCTACAAGCAATGGACCGTAAGGACTTACCCGACCCAAAGGTCTTCTCGCATTCGGATTTGTCACGCATGTCTAGATCTTCTCTGCGACTCCTCGAATGTTTTGCATCATGCAAGTAAGGTAAAGAAAGCAGGATGGTACTTATTGTTCAGAATTGACTTGGAGGTCATGAGATTCAGACCGACCGAGGTGTGCTGACATGCAACGGTGGCCTTGGACTGGCACACTCTCAGTGCCTGTCTACCTCAGCTAATGGACCAAAAAGTAAGGTCGTGAAGATAGCTGGAATGAGGGTGTCAGTCCACTCGCGAGTCTCCTCAGATTGCTTAGAGTCTGCTTAATGAGGATCATCATGAAGATGTAAGACGAAGTTTGGAGCATGGGAATTTGACCGACCATTTATGGAAACTGCTTTTGTGTAGCAGCCATTTGGTAGACCTTGCGGTGAGGCCATGTCTTCGCGATAAAGCCTTCCTGAAAACAGTCAGTCAGGTTCCCCGAGTAGAAGTTCCAGAAAGCAGGCAGTGCTCAAGAGTCAGAGAATTTTGAGTCGACATGGGAGATTCGAGATGAACTATTCATGTCATCATAGAAAGAGGAAGAAGATGGCATGCGAGGAGCTTGTTACACGCCTGTGGGCGAGGCCCCGAAAGCAGCGCATGTCACTCCGACGGCCCTGCAGCCATCTCAGAGGCGCAGAGAGAGGACGCAGTCAGCAGGATGTGTTTGTGCGGGACACTTGCGTACCATTCTTGACACTGGTAGGTCAAGACATGTGGTTGCAAATCGCGATGGTCATGAAACGTCGCATCTGGCTACGGTCAGCAAGTCGGCAGCTCGGAGATATCCAAGTGCTGAGTCAAAATGCTAAAATAAAATGTACGGCCTCGACATCCATCAATGGCATAACGTGGGGCCATGGTGGTACAGTCTTGGTCCGACAACTGCATGCCTCCTCCTGGATAAGCTCCCGCCCACGCAGAAGACAGTCTTAGAAAAGAACATATACTACACGCCCCCGAGTCATAATCTGGAGCGAAAGCATGCAGCCTGATTTGTTCTTGGCCCTCCACCCGACACAAAGGAGCGAGTGGATCTTGAGAAGAGATATTGAAGATCTGGTCTCAGGTTGAACAGGCCAGTAGTGTGAAAAGGAGAAGGAATTGTGAGACTGGCAGACCTACCTTTGATGGAGAAGGTAGGCTGTGATGAATGAGCGTCAGCCACGATAAGCGCTGCAGAAGTGGAGAGGGGAATGGTGTATAATCTGTCCAGTGTTAGCACTTGCTGAGAAGAGATGCGACAAGAAAAGAATACAAAGCGCAAAGGGAATTGTGCCCATCAGATCAGCTCTTCTTTCATCGACGGTCTGTCATGGCCCCAGCAGAATGCCAGACATGAAACAAACTCAGAGATCATCACAACGTGCGCCAAAGCACACGCAAAGCTGCTCCCTCATCGATGGAAGGCAATCGTCCCAGGACTATATGTATAACTCAGGGCACCAACACCCTATCCATGAGAAATGCAGTGTCAGCACTAAAGCTGGTCTTTCAGATCTCTGAGGTAAATCCAGCAAGGCAGTACAAGTCCGCCCGTGGGGTTCTTTGCCTTTCCCAAGCCGGAACAGCCTGGTTCTACCCTGAGTCAAGTCACCATTGACTCCCAACGTCACCGGTTTCCAGGCCATCGATCAGTGTAATAGTCCTTGAGGGAGTATTGTGTGAGATCCGTGGACCAAGACGAACTCTCGTGGTTTAGCCCTGCTACATCTCCGGTCTGAAGACCATGTAGCCCTGCCTACCACCCGGACACGGGGTCGACGCCAAACTCCCCAAACTCCAGACTGGACACTGATTTGCAATTGAATAGTCAGATGGCCCGTAGTTTAATCTTGCCCAGCATCAAACCACACGATATGGGGTACAAGCGAATGGTCATCTTCATCCGGGCAGTGATCACAAGAGGAAGGACTCGATGACTTACTCCATGAATATCTCAGAGTACTATTGCTTGTTGAAGGTCTGAGCAGCAACATGATACAACGCGAGGCCGTCAGCCGAGCTTGTTGAAGCTCGTCGTCCATATATTCGCCCCAGTATGTCATAGCTCTTTCAGGTTTTCGGCACCCTAGCACTCGCCAGTAGGATCTAGTGTTGTATATGGCTCTCAATAAAGGCTTCATTCGACGGCGCTGTCGCCGACTACAGAAGAGGTAGAGGGGTGGTCCGCGCTCGAGCTGGCAGCCTATGTCGGAAGTATTAGCGGCATCGCCTTCTGTTGAGTATGAGGAGTACTGGAATCATACATTATGGAAGATAAGAGGTGGCATTTCTTGGTTAAGGAAGTGGTCGACCAGCAGGCTTGACGCGACTGTCGAGGCCGAAGGTGCCGGCCGATGGGCCTCGAGAGACCGAGAAAGTTGGGCATGTCGAGGGCAGTGTACTGGGCTCGATACTACTCATGCTTTCGCTACACGAGCAGTACTTTTCATGGTCAAAGGCAAAGGCGGAAGTGCGATCAAGCATTACCGTCATGCTGGCATCTTTGCGGCGAGAAGCTGAGGACTGACGTTCGATCTGCTTGTACCTATTAGCACCTGTGTCTCTCACGCCACCAATGGTGCGCAAATGGAGAGCCATAGATGGCGGTGGTGTTGTGTTGCGCTCCGCTCCATCACGACCCCACTTTGCCACGCGAGCGGCTGAAGGTTCAGAACGATGAGCGACAACCCCGTGGTCGCACAATGACAAGAATGAGTAGGCGGACATCGAAAAACCTTTGCTTACTACGGAGGGTGCCTCAGCTTGAGGTAGTCCTTGACGGTGGTGCTGCCGGTCTGTGGGGATAGGCCCCATATCAGAGTATACACAGAGGCAATACCAGAGCTCTATGACCAGCCTACGCAAAACGTTCTGGTTAGCTGAAGTTCATTGCGAATATCAGTGAGCATCTTTTGGCAACCGCCAGAGGAAGACCCGGAGCAGTGTTAAGGTAGGCGAGCCTGTCGGGCTGGAAAGCCGCAAAAAGCTGCCACCAAACGAGCGCCGCAGCGAGCAACAGGAGTGAGATGATGGGATGAAACTTACACGAGGTTGAAGACTAGCCATAGGGGATTCATTTTGAGGGTCCAAAGGTGCGGCAGGACGTGGTTGGTGTTGGGATGACTGGCGTTGGGATGATGGAGATGGAGGCGCGGAGGAGGCAGAAGGAGACGAAATTCTACCAAAGCCACACAACAACACGCAAACGCCGCGCTTGGACCATCAGCAACCAGCTCCCGTGGAGCAACGGTGGCGATGTCGGGGTGAGTTAAGTGCGGTAGTCTATGGAAGTGCTTTGGGTCAGGCACTTTCGCGTAAAGCATTCGAGTCACCGGATGAGCATTAGCGCTACCTCGAGTTGCTGCTGGCAACTGGTTGATTCTTTTGAGTCCTTTATACTTTGTGGGTGAGGCAATTGCTACCGCAACCATGAAGCGGCTCCTCCGAGACTGCTACCAGCCCGCCGCCAGCTACACCACTGTCTTCGCTCAGACAAGCTGCCCCTACCGGCTCTCAGGCTCCCACATCCCTGGTGTGCATCATTATATCCTCCTAAGGTCTCCGCCATTGGTTTCTAGGCCGTCTCGCCAGTTCAAGCCTAGCGATGGCCGAGTCTCTCACAGCCGCAGTCTCAACACTACACTACTCTCAAGCTCGTACAGGAAAAGATCTACTCTGGCCGATCCAACATCCGTATGATCATCAAGAGCTTCCCCAATTCATCACCCGGGCAGCGCACCCCTCCACCCCCAGGATCCCCGTTGTCCAATACTCCCATTTCCGGCGCGGACCGCAAGACCCCCACGGGCACGCACTTCCACAAGCACACCCAGCGCAGTCTATGAACTCCCTCTCTTCGCCTCCTCATAAAAGTTACCATCGAAGCAAACCCTGAGAAGCAGAGAATATAAAGGCGAAAGCCGCTGCAAAAGAGGACAGGACATCCAACCCAAACAAAGGCGACCTGGTGACGATCTAAATCAAAGTGTCAACTGGCAACTGAGATGACCGGTTGATGACATTAACAGAACAGTAGAGTTCAGAGAAGAGGGAAACAAGGACTCAGGTTGCGCAACTACACCAGCAGCACCGCGATGTCCCGGCAACGAATGGAATCGACCAGCGAATCGCGGGCATAGGCAGACGGTGGATGATATGAGACCAAGAATCATAGGAGAAGGGGAAAAGGACTCAGCTGGCGTAACTACTCCAACAAGACCACAATAGCACACGCAATCTGGCTTTTTTGAGCAGGTCCATCGCAAGTCTAAGCCCGGCAACTTGACCGCAAGACCTTACACCACCCCGCACCTCAAGCTATCACTGCACTACATACATCATATAACTCATGGTCCACATTGTGCAGCACACAACTATCAAGCATCCAGGGCGCATCCACAAGAAGTCTATGGCGAAAGAGACAATTGGGAAAGCGGCGCGGATCATTCTAAGCACAGTCACCCGCTGTGGTACATAGAGTCCCAACTACATTGTTTTCGTTGAATATGCTGAGTAGTCTGCTAGCTGAACACATACGCGCGATAAACCGTGGACAACATTGTCCTCCCACATCGTCACATTATTCCTCCGTCTCATTTTCTTCGCTAAGATCTAGTCAGAACATAATAGGGGATAATACTATCGAACATAGTATCGGAAAGGAGAGTGCAGAGATTTTACAAGGACATGGAGAAGAAGAAAACGCTCTGATCGTCAGAGCGGCCGAATCACGCATGAAGGTTGCTAGGCGTGACGCGGATGGGTAAGACAAGGGCAAGTCGTCGTGACAGCAATGCGTATATCGGAATAGTGGCTAGGCTCCGCGGAGTTCTTGGTCAAACCGCTCAGATACTTGAGCTAGATACATGGTCAGCAAGTTAAACAGATTCATGAAAGACACGACGCACTCTTGCTTCTCGTCTGGTGGCCGCCATAGTGATTATGCGCAGGATCAACAGCTGATGATCGGGAGGCTGATGACGGCTGCTTACGGGCCCTGCCGCTCGACGGAGTGACCCGGCTTGGAGGAGCGCGGCCGACAATGGATGAGGATCGCTGATCTCTGGAGTGCGAATTCGTAGAAAGTGAGGCTGATGGCACTGCCGCAGTCGTAGTAGAAGTGCGTGACGGGTTTGTGCCATAGGGATACGACCGGATAGAACGAGATCCGGAGGACGGATTGTCAGCAAAAGACTGAGATAAACTTCGCTGTTTCTTTGAAGAGCCACCTTCGCCAAAGGCACTCTGTCGCTTGTGTCCATGTGAACGATTGGACACGGTGAACGTATGGTCTTGCCGGTCACTGCTTAACTGTCCGCTGGTGTTCTGGGATTGCTTGAGTGAGGATGGAGGCTGATGCACATTGCGGATCTGATTGTCACGTCGAGAACCTGTGTACGTCTGGTGGCTAACAGCACCTTTGTTTAGTGGAACATGAGTGGGTTTGCGCTGATCGAAGCGGCTCGATTTGCTTCCAGGTGGAGGCATTAGCCGAGAAGCTGTATTTGCTTGTGATCTAGGCCGATCATTGCATTGAGAGGAATGAAAGCTTGATGCAGACAGCCTGTCCGATCGTGTAGGAGTTTCCAGAATACGCTCCTCGGATGAGCGCTGTGACTGGGAAATATGACGAGGGTCAGGAAAGACTGGCGTAGAGGGACGGCGGGGTCCCTGAGACTCTTCTCGTAATATCGCGAGGTCTTCTGATCCAAGTGAATCCGAAAGTGAAGACAACTCGGTTGAGGGTCGATTAGAGTGCTTCGATCCTCGGAGTGATCCACTTGTACCCTTCTCGATGCGTTCCTCGGTGGGTAGCAAGTTCTGCCAAAGTTCTTGTGTATCTTCTACCTGTTCGGCAGCGGGATCTACAACAGATAGGCCTTGGTCGTTATACAGCTGGCCAGAATCATCATTGTGCAACTCTTCGTCAAAGAGGGTATCGCTATGTCCTCCAGCAGATCTACGGTGATCACGGGTTGAGTGCTGCGTAGATAGCTCAAGGGATGCACTGGACGCACCCAATCCAGTCAGCACCAAGGTGTTGCCGCGGTTTACCTTCTTCTTGGCTTTGCCGGAATTGAAGATCTGGATCTCTTGAGCGAACGGATCCTGCGGCGGGAGCGAGGACGATGAAGTTTGCTGCTGACTGGCATGCCCGCTGACCACTTCCTTCTTCGCCTTACTTAGCTCCTCTTGAAGATTCTGTACAATAGCTTCGTATTTCCTGCGGTCAAACTCGATCTTCTTCGTATGCTCAGTCTTCTGCAGCTGGATCTTGGCTTCGGCTTCCTTCAAGGCAGAGTCTGAGTTTTCCTGGTGCTGGCGCAAAGTACCAAGGGTCTCCTCATGCTTGCGTGTCTTACTTCTAAGCTCCTCTTGTAGATGAAGTATTTGTGTGGAACTGATCTCTTGGGCAGATTCGAGTTCGGCAGTGCGATGACGTAGGTCTTCTCGCTCAAGAACAGGACCTTTGTGTGAGTCGCTCAACTTGGCCTCGTTAAGCTCCCTGGACTCCAACTTGGCTTGCAGGTCATCTTTTTCTTTCTGTAGAGCGGAGTTCTTATTCTGAGCGAGCTGAATAGCGGCTTCACTCCTTTTGCGATCTTCCTGTAACTGGATGTCCGTCTCTTGTCTCAGTGACTCGATTGCGCAGAGATGCTGGGAGATCTCGGTCTGTTGATGCTCACACGCCTCTTTGAGTGCCGTTCTGAGGCTCTCCGATTCCGAGAGAGCACTCTCGAGTTCAACCACCGCCTCCGTTTTCGATTGCAGCTCTTCCGACTTCTGCCTCATCTGCTCTTTGAGCTTAGAGACTTCTGACGCGCCAAAGGAATGGTCTTGCGCTGTACGCTGCAAAGCTTTGCATCTAGCTTCGATCTCCGTTTTCTGGTTTTGAGCTAGTTCAAGCTCAGATCTAGCGCTGCTGACGTCCTTCTTCGCTTCCTCGCATCGAGCTTTTACAGCATCAATTCTTTTGTCGTGCTGATCCACCAGCGCCTGCAGGCCATCACGTTCGCTGGTCAGGCGGTGGACGTCATTGCGATAGCCGCTCTCTTTGTCGATGAAACCTTGTTGGAGGTCCTTTTCGACCTCGTGTCGTAGCTGAGACACATCTGGAGGCTATGAAAGGGCTGTTAGTAATCGTCGATATAGACAACAGATTCATTACCTTAGCTTTCGCTTTGAGTTGCTCTGACAAGTTTGTGTTCTGCTCCTTCAGCAGTGAGACAGAGGCCTATTGGAGATCAGTCATGTTCCATGTGTGCGCATAGCTTACTCACATCATAGTCTACGAGCTTGCGATCGCGTTTCTTGATATTGCACTGCAGTCGCTCGACCTCGGCTTTTGCAATCCTGCATTCTTCTTCCAACTCTTTGGTCTTCTCCCGCAAGTCTTGTGCCACCTGCACAAGGTTTGACGGTTTTGCATTGTCACCGTGAGCAGCGACATCCACGTCGGCAAGCTGGCGTTCAAGCTGAACTCTCCGAATGTCAAGTTCTCCCTCAGCACGACGCGCATTCTCGAGTTGTTCGTTCAAATTCTGTGTTTGCTGGCGTTCGGCTTCCAGCTCGCCTGCCAGGCCAAGTTTCGCCTCTTGGGCTTTGCGGCTCTCTGCCGCAACCTCGTCGAATCTGAGCACCTCGGAGCGCAAATGTTGCAGCTGGCCGCTGATGAAGGTTTTAATATCTTCGGTAGGGTACTTCTTGTGCTCTATAAAGCTCACAAGAGTGTCAAATTTGGAGCAAAGGCTGGTATGTGTGTTAGCTCATCACTGATGGCGTTCACTGAGTCGTACTCACCTGCTGTGTACAAAGCGCAACATCCCTTCTGCCTTGTTGACATCCTTCACTGTGAGAAATGATGTATCTTGGAACTTTTGTAAAGCATCAAGACACTCTTGGACACCTGAGTTCTCACACAGTCCTGAAGTCACCCCATCCATAGAGCTTTGCAGAGTCTCGAGCTTTTGGACGATCTGAGTAGAACGATCTCCAAGCTCGCGTTGAACGCTCTGAAATGAAGGCAACAACTTGGCTTCGAGGTCCTTACGCCTCGTCCTCTCCTCTTCGTACATACTGCTCTGCTTGGCCAAGTTCTCCGCTAGATCCTTCCTCTTGGATTCTGATATGATGAATCTCACATACAGCTCGTCGATCGTGGCTTTCAGTGTTCGATGGCCTTTTGCTAATGTGTCGACGGTCGCCTCGAAATCATGCTGCAGCGAGACTTTCTCGTGCTCCATTTCTGTGATCTTTTGCTGCAGAACCTGCTTGCACTCGTCTTGAAAGGCAAGTGCAGACTTCTGAGACTTCTCGTGGTCCGTCTGGAGTCCAGTGACAAACTTCTGGTTTCTGCTGGCCTTTCCTCGCAGCTGCTTTGTGCTCTCTTCGAGGGCGGCGCACTTCACCTTCCACTCATCAATCGTGTCGGAGCTTCGCTGAATTTCATCTTTGAGGAGGGTCTTGATCTCTTCGAAGTGCGCTTTCTGTGTTGCCATGTCATGGTCCTTCCGGTCTCTGTCCGCATGATGAGCTTCGCGCAGACCATCCAATGTCTTGTCAAAGTCATCTTGCACATCCAGGTCATGACTCCGAACTAGTGTAGATGAAGTGACATGCTGTGGACCGCTAGGCACCCCACGCTTCTTCTGCACCTTCTCCACACGGTGAGGCTGGTTGTGGTTAATGACTGTGTAGAGAATAGAATCATCCGGTTGGTACATATGTTGCTTGCGTGTACCAGTCTTCATGGGTTGTGGCAGGTGAGACTTGGGATAAGCGATCGGATGTTTTGGATGAACAGTAGACTTGAAGCCGATATTGTTCTCACTGCAGTCGCCAGTGAGGGCGTGTTGTCCAAATGCAGCGTTCTGCAGTCTCGGTTGAGGTACAGTAGTGACATGAAGGCGGCTGTGTGGTACTGGAGCTACAAAAGACACATTTGGAACAAGCTCGTGCGGATCACCTATGAGCTGCGACTCTTGCAGCAAGATCTGCTGATCATCTTGATGGTTGAATGCTTCTGCGGCTTGCTGGGTCGTCTCTTCTAGTAGATTACCAGTCATGTCAGTCGCTGGATGTAACACAGGAAATCTCTCGGTGTGCAGCGGGTGGAATTGGCTCCCTTGAACTTCGAGATGTTCGAGTGGCCTTGGCACACCTCCCGCCACTTGCCCGTGATCATCTTGGTATGTGTCCGCTGTCCCGGAATCATTGTTCACAGTCCGACTGTGATGGGTGATGTCTTGCTCAACCGAAGGGCTTGCCATATTCTCCGAGGTAGGCTGATGCTCGACCGTGTCATCAGGACATGGTGCCTGGCTGGCGCGGAGAGCGGCAAGGTACGATCGAGGCGGCCACGGCACCCCATGGGGCTTTTTATTGGCAATTTTCTTGCCCTTCTTGCCTTTCTTTGGCTTCGAGGGCTTCTTCGGAACGCGAATATCACCATTATTGGGCCATACGGAGGAGGGTAGGTCAGAAAAGATATCGTGCAGACTATTCCTACAGGCTGCTGTTAGCTGGTTCTGCTGAACCGCGAACGGGAAAGCATACTGTTCGCCCCCTCCAACCTGGACCTTGCAAGCTCCCACAGAAGTGTGCGATGATGGAGCATGGACATCTTCGACGACATGTTCTTCGGCATTGGGAAGGTCTTGAGGCACAGCATCTGCGGTCACAGTAGCTGGCAGGTGTGGTGGCGAGGTGATAGGGGCGTGGTCTTTGGGGCTGTTGTTACTGGTCGTGTGCGAGTCGAGAAAGTCGTTACCGCCGTTGCTAGATTGTGCTGTAGCTGGCAACTCTATCAATTGCTGTTTAGATGGGACCTCGACCTCTGGGGGAGTCTTGCTGGTAACTTTCTTCGGTTGCCCGAAAGTGAATCTGACGGGTGGGCCATCGGCGTACGATTCCTTCGCGAGCGGCTTGAAGACCAATGCATGTGAATCCTTCGCCTCGGCACTCCTCCTGACGGAAGTCCGCTCGAGCAGTGCTGTAGATCGAGGGCTCAGTGGGTCGTTATTCCGGGGTTCTCCGAGCTGTGTCTCAGGAACGAAGAATTGGCTGTTAGGTACTTGGACGATTCCGGAGTCTGATGCTCGCTCCTCATCGGCAGACTCCCGGTCGACTTGATTTCTCAAACGTGAAGCTGTGCGCCTTGCTGGCTGCTGCCCGTGAGGAGTAGGCTTCCCCATGGCGTTGAACGCCGGTGAAGGCACTGCACAACAAGCAACGCAAAGCAGGTGCCGGAGTACTAAGCGACCGTCCGAAAGCTCAAAGTGAAGGGTGTATGAATAACAAGTGAGGAGAGGAGGTGTAGAGGTATGGAGGTGTGAAGAAGGTTGTGAGCGAAGGTGGCGAAAATCTCGTGTGTTCCTCAGCGATTGAGGAAGTCACGATGAGCACCCACGACCTCACCTGCGCCTGCCACCCGCTTGAAGACATGATTAAGCGCAGCATTCTAGGAAACTCGACAACATACAGCACGATTATGACTTCGGCGCGGCAACTTACTGCTTGCGCTTCGCTGCGATGTTCCATATGTGATCCGTCCGAGAACCAGCAAGTTCTTACCCATCGATACACATCGTCGTGCCCAGTCTAGCACCTTCCCAGGAGTCGCGATAAACTCATGTGCCCAAAGTCACAGATGACTCCCACGATTGACTCCACTGCGCCTCTCGACAGCTTTGTGGAGCATCTCAATGTTGAAGACAGGCACTCGAAATAGCATGGCACACAACCTTGTGCGAACGGCTATCGCCCATAGATGCGTCTCGAAATGGTAGCTTACGACGAGTATTCAGCTCGCTCACCATCTGTTTCGCCCCGCATCATCCTTTGCGCCACATGCTGATTGCGCAGATCAGCTACCAAAGTAACATGAGGTTCACTGGGGTCCGAGTGCCGCGAGCGCTGTTAAAAACTAAGTGTTCACCGTACCGGCCGTTACCTCCATGGGTTTTCCTGCTGGTCGACGTTGCCCGCACGTGACATCGCACAATGCAAAACTCCAGGAGTGTATCAGTCGGTTCCAGGCTGATGACTCGACATGCCTACTCAGTCGGTGAGTTGCCACCCATAGAAGTCCTGGCGCTACTGTGTACGCTGGAGTATCTCATCCAGCAATCTCAATTCTTTCGAAGTTGTGTTCCCGTTGGTGCTTCAGAAGTCTACTAGTGGCGGTGGTAGTGGGTAAAGACGTCCTACAAATAGTCGACACTATCGCGGCCTCACCGACAGCGGCAGCTGCCACATGTTAATGCGAACTAAGGACCGCCTTGCATTCAGGCGAAGAGTCGTTGTCGTCGTTTCGCACCCCTGAAACGAAAATCGAGCCCATGCGCAAGCCCGGGCGCTTGCAGAAACCTGCGCCCAACCAGACTTCATCCCGTCCTAGCGTCCCTGCAAGGTGATCTTTCTTGAACCTCCTACGCGCCCACTACAGTGCGAGATCTGCCAATCCGCTCAGCTTACGATTCCAAGACGCACATCTGCTACGCCAATCCCGCTATATTAAGAGAATGGCGTGAGGATGTCTGCCGGCAGCCAGCCAGGGATCTCATCCAGACGCAACTATGATTAGCGCCTACATGTGCTCCTGGGCTCAAGGCCTCGTGGGGTATTGGCCTGGGTAAAAAGGACGCTGGAGCAGAAAATATAGGGATGCTGGTCCGCTCTTGGTAGCGAGTTGTTGGTATTCCCTTTGCGTCCGACCCGAGTTGATCTCGCGACCTCCATACGACCGTCGTACCACCAAGAACTCTTGCTCGCCAATCTACCCGTCGACCACGCCGCAACAACACGTCGGTAGACTAGCCATCATGAGCAAGACTCTGCTTCTCAGCTTCCTGCTTCCGCTCTATGTGCTTGCACAGTCGAGCTCGACACCAAGCCAGCTCCCGCCTGCGCAATACAATGGAGGCGACGACAACCCAGCCGACCCAAGTGATGCTGGTGCAGCGGGATCTCAGAAAGGCGCCTTCACACTCTCGAGCGGTGCTTTGGCAGCAATCATCGTGGTAGCAGTCATTGTGGTCATCGGAGGCAGTACGTTGCACCCTACTCATCTAGACGTGTACTAACCATTCGCAGTTGGCTCCGCAACTCTATGGTGGCTCGCAAAGAAGCGGCAATGGGATGTCCGACAGTCCATTCGTCGTGCATCACGCCGGTTCACTGGTCGTGGAAACACAGACAACAAGCACCAGAAGCGACAGAACCGAAGAACTAGCATCCGTCTCAACTCTCCTCCGCTTGGCAAGAACAACAAAGCCAGACAAGAGCACGATCTGGAGAAGGGTCTGCCCATGACGAACAAGGAACCCAAGACTACGACCATTATTTCGAGTGCGAAGCAGTAGTCCAGCCCCGCCGCTACAGCGACATAAACTCAGAGCAGATCATCTTTGATCTCCGAAAAGATACCGGCTCCATCAGTCGAGAAGGAAGGCCGCCATGGGTTGTAGATATTATGAAATGAGACGACGACGAATCAAGCTCTGGGAGCACAGGCTGGTTTCGTCATGCCAGACGACGAATCAAGCTCTGGGAGCACAGGCTGGTTTCGTCATGCCAGACGACGAGAGTTCACGTGTATGAAGTGCACCATGGGAGTTCACAAGCCATTGGGCTTGCTTGGAGTATTTGCGTTCAATGTCCGCTATCTTTGTACCGTATATGATATCCCTGTGCGACTTGGAAGTTTCAATACCAAAGGCGAATTGCCTTGTTACCTTTCTGCACATCGTTGCCCAATTTTCTCGAGTGATAGCCCAGTTGACAGTCCGAACTTGCTCGAAAGACGAGTAATTATAACCGCCAATCAAAAGAACCCCCCCCCCCCCCCCACATGTGACAGAAAATAGGGCGCTTGGCGAAGCGAGTATGGTCTGATTCTGTGTACACGGGAATACCACGGTTTCGGCACGCGCTGACTGGGCACTTTGGATGTCATAAGATCGACGTTAAGATGCGTCTTTCATTGGCACGCGTAGATCTTTGGCTCTAGAATAGGCTTCAGGCTGCATGCTACCATTGAGCAAGCAAGATGACTGTAAACTCCCGTGAAGCTACTAAGCCATCACTTTCCATGAAAGGCGACCAGGGTGTCTGAAGCTGTACACAGAGCCTTAGCATTGCAAACAAGATTTAGCAAAACTGTTGATAGCTCCAGGCCGTCAAATCCCTTGTTCACTTTTACTCGTAGTTAACAACCTGTGGTGTGCTGTAAAGTCGGGGCACTTCCGGTCATGTGACTTGGCGAAGCGGACTCCAGCTAGCGCGTTGGCCTGGCACGCGTCTCCACATCAACTTTCCGTTTAACCCCTCACTTGACAACACAATTCTGTCGCGGAAATGTCGCACCGTATCCGCCAGTCCAATGAGAGGCCAACTGCAAGCCGCCAGTCACTCGCAGCGACCCCGAGTCGAAATGCCACGGACCAACTGCCGCCGTACAAGAAGCCATCGCATCCACTGGACCTGGAAGCAACGCGGCAGCTTCGAGACCTCCAAGGGCGCAACCTCAACGATGTCAAGCGCCACAATAAACAAGCTACCGAAGTTGTCACCGCGGTCGCAGCGAGCGTCAACGATGCATTGCGCGAACACTCCGAATACATGGCGCGAAAGCAGAAGAAGTGGGATGCAGGCAAGAGCCTGGACGACCGTGAAACTGAAGAGGAAAGTATGAGGGCACTTCAAGAAAAGGTGGAAGAGGCTACGGCCAAGCTTGAAGAAAGCATGCGCGCTGTCATCGACTCTGGTGTGGCTGCACAGCGCATCGATGACACGCTCGACTGGCTGCGACAGCATGCGCCCAAGCAGCTCGAAGACGAGTACAACACACAGAGGACCCAGCGAGCAACGCAGCGGCAGAGCCAGATCAACAGCCAACGCAGGCAGGACGGCGATGAAGATCTGAGCGACGCAGAGCTCAGTGACGGTCCCACTCCTGGCCCAACCCCTCTTGATGGATCGCGCATCACCCTCACTGGTGTCAACGAGCTCTTCCTAGACCACCAGCAACGCCAGAAAGACGTATACACCAGCAAATCGCTCACGACACGTTACGCGCGCAACAACGACTACCGCGAGTTCAAGCGCATGGTTCACGACGCCAAGTATGGCGATGGGGGTCCAGTGCTCGGTCACGAAGATACATGGTTCACTGAGACTGGGTCACCGGCACCTGGCATCACAGACACACAGCGCGGCGACTTTGATGATGACGATGACATAGTCATGGACAAGGCGACAATTAGCATAAGATGTCCCTTGACCTTCCAGCAATTCAAGGAACCGTACACAAGCACAAAGTGCCCGCATACATTTGAGAAGCACGCGATTGTGGAGATGATCCGGACGAGCACAAATTCCACAGGTACCAGAGGACCGAGAGGAGGAGCAACGAAGGCGGTCAACTGTCCCGTGGCTGGTTGTGACCAGGTATTTTCTCTCCATGCGTTTCACGATGTGTGCATCCACTAACAGTCCGCCACAGAATCTCACACTTGACGATCTCCGCTCCGATCCCCTACTCATTCGTAAGATCAGGCGCATGCAAAAGGTCGAGGCTGCAGCGGCGGGCGACAGCTCAGATGATGAGGCTGTTCAGGCGCCGAAGCGTGAGAGGCAACAAGTGGATGGCAGCAATGACGCATCGAATTCATCGTCAAAGATACTAGTTGCATCATCACAACGGCCACCGCAGTCGAGCATGGTGGAGGACTTGGGTGATCCGAGCGACGACGACTCAGTTGCACAGCGACCGCCGCAAGGCTCCATGGTTGAGGACCTGGGTGATCCGAGCGAGAGCGAAGATGAGTTGTAGACACCCTTCGCATCCCGAGCGCCGAAACAGTGTAACCATTCATCGCTCACAACTTCCACGGATATGCAACGGCTATCTTTTCCATTGCACCGGAAGTCACAGCTCTAAGCCGCAAGCCGAGCGTTAAGAGCCTCGTTGCGGTTCGGCCCATGCTCGTCGGCCGCGGATCGAACGCGCAGGACTTCTGCAACACCGCCGCACCTCCAGATGGACCCTGAAACATGTCAAGTTGGATCTTGGTGCGGACACCGTAGGAAATCCGACAGTCGATTTCTTCCTGGAATATGCTTGTGATGTGCACGTCATGCAGCAACTATCGACTCACTGGGCTGCGGATAAGCCGGAGTGTGCACGGAGGTCGCTTGCGGGCTGAGGGAGGATTGGCACGTGAATGTGGTAAAATATGTGTGTTGATGTATTATTGTATTCAACAGACACAAACATCAGCAAAAGGGGAGCTTGTGGGCGGTGGGAATTGTTGAGACCGAATTCAATGAATTATGGCGGCGCATCACGTCAGATCAGCACTGCGGTGAAGATGGCCAATGCGCGGTACTTTTACGATGAGGAATTACTTTGATAGCACAAAGTAGCTTCGCAAGCTACGCTTCAAAATATAAATTCGTGGTGTTGAGTTGTACCAAAACTCCATTGGTCGAGCACCGGTCCGTCGATGCAACGTCATTGCACAAGACAGCATTCGCGGTTCCGCATGCAGTACTTGCATGATGAAGTCGTACCTGAAGATCTCACACATCTTGATCATCGGTTCAAAATCAGCAGCACAAGCTGTCAAGTACTGAAGCGGTGACAGGTCAACCTACCGATAGAAACGCGACACATGTCAGACCACCCTCCTGGATGAGGTACCTATGAGATCACATCCCAAGAAGATCACAAGTAAACACCAAACCCCAAATAAGCACTACCCGATTGGCCGCCCCAATCATACAGCGCTCGCAGAACGCGCTGCGTGGAGGAGCTGCTCGAGGTAATGCGGGGAAGGCACGCAAGACCCCTCATCCAAAGGAACGTCGTATTGGCGCAAGCCAGACTGGACTACGATTGACTTTCGTGCTTTGTTGTTAAACATCCATCCTTCTCTCTGACAATAGCTTCGTTGTATACATCCTCAGCTTTACATCTTCCTTGCGTGTCCTCGTCGTCTGCTTCTACGCGCAAGTGTTGGAGCACTAGTGAAAGCGATAGCCCCACTTCCCTCGCTCCCATCCCATCTTAGCGCGGACGAGAGCAGCAGGAGGTACGCACAGCTTCTTCCCTTCACATCTTCCACCGCCCAGCGCAGTTGAATCGCGGGTTCTTTCGGAAAGAGATGGGTTTGCGAGCACGTGTTGACACCGTGCGCGCTTGCAGTTGCAAGAGTCGTGTTGCGTCGCGGAAATGCATGGCGATGTCATTGCCGGGCAGCTTGCCGCTGCAGCAATCCACGGCCGACAGAGCTTCACTGCACGGCCGTTGCGCGCGAACACAGTGATGGGCATCTGTGACGGTGGAGTAGGCGGGCGAGAAGAAAGAAGAGGACTTGCATATACATTGGCGTTTCATTCTCGAAATCGTGCTTGTTTCTTTATTGCTTCACTGAGTCGTTTATTGTCTTGGCTTCTTCTTTCACATTTATACATCACTCGAGCCAGCAGTCCACAGCTTCACAAGAAGGGGATAGAAATCCATCACTAATCAGACCATGACAACTCTAGCCCCCATAAAAATGCCCCAAGCCGCCCGCGCCTTCGAATCCACAAAGCAAACCTCCGAAGCCGTCCTCTCCGACGCTTCAAACGCCATGTCCAAAGCCGCAGAGAACCCAAAGAAAGCGACCACAGACCTCCTCCATACTCCCTTCATGCGCGCCGCCCTCCCCTTTATCAACGGCGGCCTCGCAGGCATGACCGCCACAACCGTCATCCAGCCCGTCGACATGGTCAAAGTACGCCTGCAACTCGCCGGCGAAGGCGTAAAAACCGGACCCAAACCCACGCCCGTAACCGTATTTAAAGACATCCTTGCGCAAGGAAAGGTCATGGACCTATACACCGGCCTGAGCGCCGGTCTACTCCGCCAAGCAGTTTACACCACGGCGCGCCTCGGCTTCTTCGACACATTCATGAAATCCCTCACCGCGTCCGCAGAAGCAAAAGGCAACGCTATCGGCTTCAAAGAGCGCGCAGGCGCCGGTCTCGCTGCAGGCGGTCTTGCCGCCGTCGTGGGAAACCCCGCGGACCTCGCGCTCATACGCATGCAATCGGATGGCTTGAAGCCCCTGGCGCAGCGCGCAAATTACACATCTGTCGTCGACGCACTCAGTCGGATAGCGAAGAATGAGGGCGTGGGTAGGCTGTGGGCTGGCGCGTATCCGACCGTTGTGCGCGCGATGGCGCTAAATTTCGGACAGCTGGCATTCTTCTCTGAGGCGAAGAATCAGCTCAAGACGACGAATCTCTCGTCGCGGACTCAAACGCTCACTGCCTCAGCCGTCGCAGGCTTCTTCGCGAGTTTCCTGTCGCTGCCGTTCGACTTTATGAAGACACGCTTGCAGAAGCAGACGCGTGCAGCGGACGGGAGTCTGCCTTATAAGGGCATGTTTGACTGCTTCAGAAAGGTTGCAGCCGAGGAGGGGTTATTAAGATTCTATCGTGGTTTCGGAACTTATTATGTGAGAATTGCGCCGCATGCGTGAGTTTCCCTCCCCCTATCTTTTAACGGTGCATACACTAACATACTAACAGCATGGTAACGCTCATTGTTGCGGATTACTTGGGCTTTATTACGAAATAAAGCAGTAACTTTAAAGGCATTGTATGACTGGTATAGCCGGCGTTTTCCGGCGTTTTGAAGCGTTTCGTACGTTTGGGGGTTTTATGATATCTATCGTACTGCGTCTCTAGTCGAGATTGCAAGGGGCGTTTGATTTGGGCATATCATGACTTGTTGAATCGGACGGCATCAATGTCCTTGCGCTGAGTTCAGCACGTGTAGGTAGTCAACGTTAATGAAGACGCTGTCACAATCACCAACTTCTACTTCCGCTTGGCAAAGAATTCTAGTCACTTCTTGAAATGTTGCGCCTAGTATACATCCGCATCGCAGTCTGTGAGGTCGTGCGAGCTGTGTGACGTAGGAAGCAGGCCGCTTGTATCATTGTCGCAATGTGCTTTATACCTGCACAGATGACTGAGAAGTGAACAGAAGATATGCCTGCGCGTTGATTGATGCGAAGGTGAAGCAAAGATTGCGTAAAGAAGAGGTAGACAGTATGACGGCAAGAAAATACTTGTTGGCTCCGATATACTGATTTCATATCGAGTGCCGGACTTGCAAGGCCGACGGACTCGACTTGTAGAATAGAAAGCTTGTGTGAAGAGAGAAGAGCAGGTCTAGACAAGTATCCTACAGTCAGCATTCTCTTTTCGAGGGAATCGTTGGGTCGCACAATTCTTTCGTGGTCCTGTTTTGCACGCTTCCGAGGCCGTAGACTGATGTCGCAATATGAACGAGTGCATAAGCATCACTTTTGCACATCCGAGCAAACACATCGAGAATGCATGTATATTCAAAACGACCCGACCTATCCAAGATTTCCCACACCAGTTCACGCATTGCAATCAACAATCCCATCCATTATTCCAGCGCTAATCCAAAACTCCAATAATTCGTATAATATGATCGCTCAGCCCTTCAAGGGCCAGCGCTGTTGCTGTCGCGGGCGGTGTGTTCGTCATTCGCAAGCGCTTTACATGACAGTGCAAGGAATGATGCAGCACGAGCAGTCATCGGTGCTGAAGCAAGAGCACTTGCCACCTTGAGGCTTGACGATCGAGCTGGCGGTAGAGGAGGCGGTGGAGGCGGGCATTTTGGAGATCGAGTTTCGAGGTGATGAAGACTGGTGACATCGTTAGCATCTTTTTGTCTCCGTTCGGCGCAAGAAGTACCTACGAATTTGATTTACCGGTGAGAGTAGGGTGGTGGTGAGGTTTGACGGCTGTTGGTTCCAGAGGGGCGGAGGTTATGTATGGCCGAGAGGAGAGAGTTGATGCGGTCCTGCTTCACAGTTGGGGCGGCGCTAGCCTATGACAGCTTGGCGCGGGAGAGAGGTGACGTAATGCTTCGTGGCTCGTTGTGGCGCAAACGGTATTTGGAAATAGCAACATCACACTTGATGAAAATAATGAGTGATGATATGAATTTTGCATTTACTGAACTGGGTATGTTATCGTATGAGCAAATATTGTGTGAAGTGGGAATGTGCTGCATCAAGCCCCGTCACGTCTCGCAGAGTACTCTGAAACATCTTAGACGTCCCTCCAAGTCGGCTCCGTCTTCTCTTGCCATGGCGTCTTGACAGCTATAGCATGTTAGTATGATCCATACACTGCTGGAGTTACGACATTTACATACCATTGTTGTCGCTGAACGGGTCGTCTTCATCCTCCTCTGGCTCGCTTTCCGGTGCAGCCTGTTTGCTGGGTGTAGGGGGCATGGGTATGCTCATCGGCCTGGGTGGCTTTGCTGGAGCTTGCTCATCGATGCGCAAGCCGGCCATAGCAGCCTCTGCCGTCGGTGATGAGCTCAATTCGTTGTCACTATCACTGTCGTCGTCGATGCTCTTGTCCATGATTTCGAAAGCCATCAGGCCCTTGACAAGCTCGTCGTTGGCGTTGAGCAATCCACCAATGTACTGCTCAGACTCGACGAGATGAATGTACCGTAAGATCTGACGACGAAGTTGCTTACATGTCTCGAAGCGGCGCATGACTTCTGGGTTTTCACTGACTCGCTGTTGCTCTCGATTGATGAGTTGTAGTCCATTTAGCAAATTCGTACTTGCAACGTTCGCGGAAGCGATAGTCTCTAGGAGTTGACCCTTCTCTTTCTCCAAATTGAAGGCTTTCCCCCGAGTCTTTTTGTCCTTCTTGTCCCTCTTGAAGATTGAAGAGCTAGACTGAGTCGTGGCATTTCCCAACGCGACAGGTCTACTTGACGATGATGAAGAAGCTTGCTGCGGGACAGGGCGTCTAGAATGAGGAGGGGACGGCGGAGGCGAGTTATGCTCCTCACGCTCACGTGCAGCTTCGGCGTCCTGCTGTCGAACGATGCGAGACTGTTGCGGCTGGGGGCGCTTAGTGCGAGGAAGTTCTTTATGTAGTGCTGCTATACGCTCAAGGCCTGGAGTCCCCTTGTACGCAACAGCCCATTGCCGGAAGAGTACGTTGACCTTTTGTCGCACCTCAGAGTCGACCATGTCGTCTCGAGCGAGGATACGTAAACGTTCAAGAAGTGGCTCATCGGCGAATGCTTTCTGAAATCTCGTGCCAGCATTCTGGATTAGCGCATCTAGGATGACAAGCGCGCGGACCTGTCGATGCACATTTCCGTACTTTCTGTGAGTTATCAGCATTTATGGAGCGAAGTTCGACGCTGGTACATGCAGTTTCTTCCGGAGCGCCCGCGCTGCTTCTGTCGGACCCGAAGCCTGGATGCGAATAACCTCGATCAGGTCCACAACGCCACCGATATCCTATGTCATTTAGTACATGGTCTTGGTCTTCTGGAGCATCGAATCTCACATTCTCCTCATATTGTTCGCTGGTCAACCGATCGACTTGGACCGTGACAGCCGAGAATGCATGCTTCTACGCAGTGTTAGACTTTCTCGAGGCTATTTCATTCAAACATGAGGATTCAGTGGCGGTCTTCCTGTACGCTAGAGCTCCCAACATGACCAAAGTATTCATATTGCCGAGAGTGACATGCGCAATCCCTCCCGCTGCTTGCACATGACGAGGTCCGGAGACATGTCAGGCAGAGTTGAGGAGCCGTTGAAAGCTCGAGGAAGATAAGTACAGATTCGCTTGATAGGATCATCCTTACCGGCATTGTCAGACAGCGCTATGTACGCGAAGTTGCACTTTCGGTTATTTCTCGTGTCGGACCACTGTAGAGAACAACGATGCAGGTGGGCGTAAGGTCAAAGATGTGCTTGATGGGTCTCTGTCGATCACAAGCTCAGCAAACTTGGTGTCGCGGTCCGATTCCAGTTCAAGATAGCACAATCAGTTGGCGATCTATGATGTAACTGCTTTTCGGCTATCATCTAGTGATGAATGTTGTGGTGTGTTTGTGCCTAACTGTCTCTGCGAGAATAGTTGAAGTTAGGGAAGCAATCGCAATTCCGGCAAGGCACGCGGAATGTAAATGGTGCGGGACGGGTGCCTTGATTGCAGATGGCTGCCCGAAAGAGCCGCCCCGCATGATGATGCGGCAGGTGGTGGGGGCTGAATAAGCTCAAGCTACCCTGGTCGCATCAAGCGTCGCGTCTTCATAGCGTCCTTCACCAAACTTCATGCTTCGTACTACTGGCATATCTCGACCGCGATCAGATGACGCGCGATGAGTACAGCAGACATGTTGTATTGTGGCTGGGATGAGCGAGCAGTGAGGGAGCCCGATGGTCTTGATGAGTGAGATCACCAACGCGAACCTCACACTGCTCCTTCCCTCACCTCGCTGCCTTGTTATCGACACTAACCTGGTCAGCAATAGAAGTTCAGAAACAGTACGCGCGTCATCAAGCTTTACTGCAATTAATCAGAGTCAACCTGCATGTGTCGCAACCCAGTCCACAAGCCCAGCCCAACCAAGCCAAGGTAGAGCGAGCAGCAGTACACGTCGTCGCCGCAACCCTACCGTCGCACAGTACCTGGGCCTGGGATCTTCTGATGAGCCGGCTCATCTGGAAAAGTATGCCCCGTTGCCTAATGGGCCACGAAGTCCCCCACCGAAGCCTGCAAAGAGACGACGCAAACCGCGCGGAACGGACGATGCTGTGCACGCGACAGACAATCAATCAAGCGCCGTTAGGCAGAGACATATTTCCGAGGGACTCAAGATCACGAAATCATCAGCCTTCCAAACACCTCTGAAGGCTTCTCGTAATATCCAAGCCAGTGAACGGTGCAAGTCGACTGCCTCAAAAAGTGTTGCTGCTGAGGTGTCGCTATCCGACATTACTTGGGCACACGTTGGACCCACGTGCACCAACATCGCCAACACTACTCGCACCTCCCGAGATGTAACGCACAAATCTCACCCCATCGATAGTGATTTCACACTTGAGGATATCCCCGATAATGCCTTCGATGACGATGATCTGGACGATGAAGAATTTCTAAAGCTAGCATCCAACATGATCGACACCGGCGGCAGTGTGCATGACCGGTCGAGCTCGCCCCTCAAAAGCGACGTCGCGCAGTATGAAATACCACCAGCCTTTCCCAGTACGGCTACAAATAGCAAAGAGGACGATGACCGGAGACGCACGAAGAAGAAGTTTGTTTCACCTATGACGTTGACGACTCGGCTCCTCGCATTGAATGGCGATATTGACTGCGCAGAGGCTCGCAAGCCAATAGCAAGGGCACCATTCCCCAATGCGGTTTGTGATCGCTCCCCCATTATCGGCCTCTCGCCCAACACACTGCTCAGAACGTGTTTCCGCATCGGTGAAGCTATCAACCAAGCCCATCAGTCGAGCAGGTCGGACAAGCGCATCGTTTTCGAGCTCTACGCTAGGATTCTGGATTCTGAACGTGTCGAGACTAAACAGCTCTTCACGCTCTGCGATTTGTTTCACGGTAAGCCACCGTATATCAAGGCCAGCTATGAGGGTGTTCTGTGGAAGTCAGTGCAGCTCTACGACTACGACAGTAAACGTCTGCTGCTGCAGGGGAGGATTTGCCGGTGCATGGGGACGATGAAACGTGACGGGAAGGAATGGGTCATGTCTGTGATGAACATATGGGAAGCCACATGGGACGACATCAAATGGGTCGAAGGGATCATCAACTTTTGAGTAGCAATGGCATAGCTAAGATATAGCATGCGAGATTTTCGACAGCCAATAGACCATCCCAGAGCACTTCACGTCTCTATTGTGCCAAGGGTTTCTGTTTGTCATGTGGAAGTCGCGGTGAGGTTGTGGAGACGAGGATGGCTGGCGGAGGGTCTGGCATCTCGACACGGGGAAACTCGCGTGCACAGCAGTATACACGAATGAACGTTTCTGCTCTGATCCCACGTGCGTTATAGGCATGCCTGGATAGGTTCGCGCGATTATCGGGTTCTGCATCTAGTTCGTTCACAGTGCGAAGGTATACAGCCCTACCTGACGGCGCTCATTTTTGTGACGCGCGGGAAGGGTTAGCTCAGCCCTACACGTGATAGCAATCACTCGCCCCGCTTTATGTATCGACCTCACGCCTCATCGTGCCCTGCTTAACGCGTTTCGCCCTTATATTTTGTTTGACATGTTCAGAACCCACGGCACGACCCAACCGTGTCTACTAAGCAATGTTGAGCGCGGCAATGGCACCTGACGGGGGCAGGCTCGCGGCCATGAGCGAGGAAGCCACCATGGACCCCGTTCAAACACCGCAAAAGTCACGATCACCTAAAGCACGGTCTTTGTCGGATAGCACACCGCGTTTAGAGCCATCACCGAAGTTCCGCGAACCCGCCCGCATGTCCAAAGACGACCACACCATCGCCGTTCCCAGCCCCAGCCCCAGCACGCCCCGACGACCAGACTTCCTCTCCAGAGGCCTGTCTCTGCAGATGCCTGCCCCTATGCCACCGAGTCCCGCCCAGTTTGCAGCTCGACCTCTATCTCCTCAGCTAGACGCTCGTAATACGTACGCATCGCCGGCGTCGCTTCTGCCGCGGAGAAGCAGAGGCGCCGAGTTCTCAAGGGCGTGCACTAACCTTCACCAATCGACTCTCCCAACACAGTTGTCTCCGGATTCGTCACCGACCATAACCCAAAAGGGAATCAAGATTCCGTCACGAAAACCGCGTTCAAACTCGATGCTCATGAACTCGCCAAATGTCAACATTCACGGTGGTTGGAATAATGGCGATAGAACCGCTGCGTCTAGCTCGGTTGGCAGTATCAACATGCTGGGATCAGAGGAGAGTAGCAGCTCCTCGGATGAGATGGACCCGCTGGATGCCGAGGATAACGACGATCCCATGATGGGCACACCGCAGGCAAAGATGGGGATATCGTTTCCTGGAGGTATACACGGCAGCAACCCAAGCTGGGCCACAAACATGTTCTCGCCGGTGGCTGGAGGGATTCCCAACTTTATGAGCATACAAAGAGCAAGGCTACGCAAGGGCAGGAGCAGGAAGAGCTCGAGCTCGGGACACAGCTCACTGGCAAGTCCTGGACCAGCATCGCCGCCGAATGGGAACGTAAAGGCCGAGAGCTACTTTGCGCGAGAAGCAGCGATGCGTAAGGCTGGTTCACGTCGCGAAAGCCTTTCGCTCTTCGCCAACGACCTTCATATTTCGTCTGGCAACGACAGTGGAGACGAAGCCGCAGCTTTGCCGCAGACTCCAGGTGTGGTCAGGAGGCCAGTGGTCAGAAGAGGGAACATGCTGGTTAGTACATTTATCTCTATGTCGAGGGCATTACAATACTGACTTGCATAGCCAAAATCACGGCAATTTGGCCGCATCAAGGCGGAACTTTTTGAAGAATCAGCGCCTGTTGACAGCGAGGTGCGCCGCGAGGCGGAGATTATCCGGCAAGTACGAGAAGCCGATGATGGTCCCTCGGTTACAGCACAATCGTCCCCAAGTCTACTGCCCTCAGCCCCCGACCTAGATGGTCCACTGGGAGGCGTCCCTGAGCTTCCTGAAGAAGAGAGCGAAAGCAACATGAGTCTCGACGGCTCTAACGCCAAAGGCTTATTCGGCGCATTCGGATCTCTCCACTCCAATGGACGTGGCTCGATCAGTAGCGACTTCTGGAACTCGCGCGCGACTCAAACACCACCTCCACCGACATTTCCTCGAGCAGAGTCGTCTGCAGTCAGCGAAGATATGAGTATGGACTCGCCGACGATCTCATCATCTCATGGCTTCCAAGTACCAGACCAGAGCAATGGCATGGGATGGGCCTCACGAGCCTCTACACCAGGACCTATGTACCCACCTACTGCAGCCGATGGCCTCAAAAAATCCAATAAGCGGCGACGAGATGACGACTTTGATGAGACTTCAATGAAACGCCGTGCTGTCAGCCCAGGTGTGAGCGTCCAAAACAGTCCGATCATATCACAATCGCCAGCGCAGCGCGATACCGGATCATGGGGCAATGCGAATAAGAATGGTCGCGAAACCTCAATCAGCGGACAATCTAACGGTGAGCGCTCCAACAGCGGAGGAAGCATGAGCATGACTCCGACACTGGGACCCAAGAGGGTGGGTCTCATGGGCATGGAGAACGCGCATGACGGGCTCATGAAGATGAGCATCGAGTAATGCAATTCGTGCATGAGAGGATGTTTCGAACTGGTTTATGTTTGAGCGTGGCGCCTGGGATTGTTGATGGGACTATGATTTACGAAATACCACATGACGACGCGCCAATGGGTTTGCAGTTGATAACAAGTATGCAGCCAAAACGGAAGTACTGCGTGTACCTGCAGGCTATCCTTTGAGCGAGTGTTTTCCCCACGCCCAACGTGCTGTTTTGCAATAGATGAGCCGCAAGCAAACTACTTTGTGTTTGGGTGACGTCCTGGTAGTCCCGCATTGGACCCCTCGCCAAGCGCGACGGACGGCATTGACCTCAGCTCCGCGACATCGCCCAAACAGCGCCTCAAGCTCGCAATTGCTACACAGCATCGCCGAGAGCTTTTCACAGCCCATCCAGAATATCTAGACATGTCCGCAGACAAGGCTCTCGGCTCCTTCATCGAGAGTGCGCCGCCCGGCGAGGTACATGCCAAGCACGCCACCTGAGCTCCACGAACCCTCCGTCCTAACACAAGACAGCTCGCAGATGTCACCAAAGCAATTAAATCGATCCTCGAGAATGACAATGTCGAGGCCCAGCTGGCTCCGGCGTACCAGCAATACAACGAGGAGCAATTCACCACCACCAAGCTGCCAGGCGGCGCCACCGAAGTGATTGTCAGCCAGTACAACAGCCTAGGCGACGGGCGCTACTACGACGTGGAAACGCAGAGCTCATTCGACTTCGATCATGCGACGGGCAAAGCAAGCGCCGTACAGAGCTACGTCATGGAGAGCCAGCACGAGGACTTGATGTACCTTCACCCACTCCTCCTGTTGACACGCAATCCTAACCCTCCCCGCAGAAAGACCCTGATCAAACAGCTCTCCACACACACCTCAGAACACTACCCCACCTCCTCCTACGCCATATTCCCCACCGCCGACGCTTCAGCCCTCGCCCTCCTTACCGTCGCCAACAAATACTCGCCCACAAATTACTGGAACGGCCGCTGGCGCAGCTCCTACATCTACACCCCATCGTCCTCCACCCTCGCCGGCGCCATCAAAGTCGATGTGCACTACTACGAAGACGGCAACGTGCGGTTGCTGACCAACAAAGACGTGTCGCTGAGCGGTGTCGCTGAGAAGGATGTCGTCAGGCGGATTGCCGACGTGGAGAAGAAGTATCAGGAGGATCTGAACCGCGCGTTTGGCGCGCTGAGTGAGGGCGCGTTCAAGGGCTTGAGGAGGCAGTTGCCCATTACCAGGCAGAAGATTGATTGGGATAAGATCAGTGGCTACAAACTGGGTCAAGATATTGGGGGTGGAGGGAGAAGGTAGGCTGTGGGGAACATGGTTGGGCGGATACTCAGGACACGAGGAGTAGGAGCACGTAAGCATATGAACACGTCTCAGCCCCATTTAGGGATTGAGAGTGAAGTGGTGGTGTAGTTGTTCGTTTTCCATCGCTCAATATGCAAGATTGCTACTTGGAATCCCGCAACATGGGTCGCTGCTATCGTGCCATTCCATCCCAGAAAGAGAATTAGCCACGGTGACAATCTCGCAGTCGCTTCTCAAACCTTATTTTCTATCCGGCGTCTCCGTCCTTCAATTCCTTCGCAACCAGGACGAGCCAACCTGCTCAGGTTAGGTTACCAATGCGCTGGTTGATGGCCAAGTTTTTTTTCGGATAGGGAAGACGCGCATAGTTGGATGAAGGTTGTTGATAATCTTCGTCCACTCATGCTAGCGAGTAATACAGCAAGGATCACAACGTATACACAACGTAACTTAGGATGCCATAGTGGCTGTTTGATTCTTCCTTCATTCCCTCTCCAATCAATTCAATGAAGACAACCATCCCAATCCTCCGTCCCTCCCATGTTTTCTTCCTAGCATCGTACAACCACACAGCGTGGCCCTGCAAGTCCAGACAACAACCCTCTATCCCGCTCTCTAAATGCCCGCTTGCCCAATGCTTACAAGCAGTCGCCAGCCGAAAATCCCAAGAAAATAAAAGTAATAACGTTTTAACAGGATACGCCGTTGTATGTGCTGAAATAACGCCGGTAGTAGCGTCCCAATCGCTATGCGTGAGTCGTCAAGAGGTCGTACGTCTTGCGCCGTACGAGGTAGAAGAACTAATGTAAAAAAGGTATTGTTGGAGTAATGAGAAGCGGACACTGGGATGTGGCGGAACGTCGTGTGTCGTAATTGAGAATGGTCGTAATGATTTGCCAATAGTATTCGCGTCTTCAAGCAGGTGCTTCTTCTTCAGGTTCGTCCTTTGATGTTTCTTCTGCAGGTTCTTGTGCAGGTTCTTCTTCACTCTCATCCTTGGGCGGTGCCCCACTTTCGTCATTTGGTGGAGCATCATCGTCCTTTGGCGGCTCGATCTTGCCCTCCGCTTGGTTCTGAAGTAGCCTTTCGTGCTCCTCGTCTATCTTGTCAGGGCTGCCATCTTGATTGGCGATCACATCTTCAGATGGCGCAGCTTCTTTCGCCTTTGATGAAATTTCGGATACAGGTGCTTGACTGGAAGGTTTCGTGCTGGCCTCTTCAGAGCTTTTCTGCCCCGTGTGAAACCATCCTCCCCGTTCCCACTGGCCTGGCTTGTAGAGGCATTCTTCTCTAGATTTGACGTCGACAATAGCGCCCATGAGCTTATTAAGTCGGTCAAATGGGATGGGTTTCAAGATCCAAGCATCAAATCCGGCATCAATATATTGCTGCCGGTCTCTCTCGATCAGCGATGCCGAAACCGCAATAATAGGCACACGGCCGCAAAGCGCTGCACGCCGAGAGTATATGTCGGTATGCGTCTTTTCATACGATCGGATCATCTTGGTGGAAGTGAGACCATCCACGATTGGCATCTTCAAATAATGTTAGCAGAGAACCCGCAACTGTCTTTCGAACTGACTTACCTGCATGTCCATCAAGACAACATCAAAGTCTCGAGGCTTGTCACCAAATGCAGATGCACATTCTTCACCATTGACCGTGAGGTAGACCTCGTGTCCTAGCTTTTCGAGTCGCTTCTTGACGATTCTACTGTTCACAGGGTCATCTTCGGCAACGAGTACGCGCATATGCTCTGCTGTGAGCTTTTTGGGGGCCGGTTCCATCTCTTTGGGCTCACTTTGCACCTCTCCCAGTATAGATCCTGGTTTTGTCTTTTCCAAAGGAGAACCGCCATCATCTGGCATTCTGACAGCTCTCAATGGTTGGCCAGTGAAGGAAATTCGTTCCTCGCCAGCGATTCTAGTGTCCATACTCCTGTGCTGTGGGGGCACAACTCGTCCCTCCAGGTGCTCGAGACTCTTGGATCGAAACCGAGGAGATTCGCCAGGGTCCAGACTGTTGCGTTTCGTGAGAGGCGGCCTAAGTGAGTGTGAATTTGGGCTGCGGTCACCTGGAGTTCGTCCTGATACCATGTGCGGCTCTTGAATGGCTTCAATTAGTCTATCGACATCGCTTCTTTGACTGCGTTGACTAGAGCCACTCTTGAAACTCCGAAGACTTGATCTGCCGTTCAAGCTGTCCGCACTCGCTCGCCGTGCCACTGTATTTCCCAATGTCTGATCATCCGAAGTGTGGCGTGATAGAGCTGGGGCGATCAAGGTACGTTCGCCTTCCGAAGGACCCAGGCGCGGAGTATTAGCATCCGGCGTAATGGATTCGTCGGGGCTTTCAGTGTTTTCCTCGTCACCATTTTCGGTATCAGGCAGGTCAAAGGGGAACTGTATGACGAAGCGGGTGCCTCTGCCCTCCTCGGATCGAATTCTCAGCTGCCCATCCATGTTCTTGATGATACGCGCAACTAGAGCGAGACCGAGGCCCAGGGCGGTCTTATCGTCCTTTTCTGTGATCTTCTTTGGGTCTGGAACCAGGGCTTCTTCCAGCATAGAAGCTGGCTCCGATTGGACTTGTTCCAAGTCGTAAAACAACTGATCAAGCTTCTTCGTGTTCATTCCCACGCCCGTATCAGAAACAGCAACTTCCACATCGACGTGCTCTTTACTTGGCCTGGCAGCCACATATACCTCAACCTTGACGCTGCCCTGCGTAGTGTGCTGAATAGCATTTGCAGTGATGTTCGATATGGCCTGTCGCACACGACGCTGATCACCAATACACACTTTGGGCAAGCCTGGATGTTCGACAACCTCGTAGCCAATACCTTTCCTTTTGGCATCATTGCGGAACATATCCGTAGCCTCTGCAATGGTCGAACTCAGATCAAAACTTTCACCCTTGATAAGGGAGCCACCTTCTTCGGTCTTGGTCAGATCGAGCAGGTCATTGATGACATATATCAGCGATTTAGATGCCGAGTGAGACCTGGCGAGGTTTTCCCGGGTTTCGGTATCAAGTGAACCTTCGAGTGCGATCTCGAGATAGTTGATGATAGCATTCAAAGGCGTGCGTACTTCGTGCGCGGAGTTTGCGAGCAAAAGGCGGGTCAGCTGACTGCTCTGCAACGCCGCTTCCTTTTGCCTCCAGACCTCGATGAATTTCCCATACACCAGGCACAGGACTGAGGCGGTCTCGACCTCCTCTTCTGTCCACTCTCGACACTTCCCGACCACTGTCTCTGACCAGGTCTTGAAGCTTTTCCGCGGTTCCAAGTAGCCTTCTGTTCCTTCCTTGACGAACTTTTCGTAGGGATTGCCAGCCCACTTGACCTCCTTCAGTTGGCCCTTCCGGAAGAACACGATAAAATCAGTACCGCTGGCAGACAATGGCACGATGAGCGTTCCTGCGACGACGTGGAAGCCGGGAGGGTAACGTAAATCTGGGAAGTCCTGTGATATGTCCATTGATGTCATGACAGATTGAATCTTCCTCATCCTCAGGTACTCCAGCATAGCCAGTGCTTCTTGTGAGTTTTCCAGCTGCCCCAATATTTTCGTTTCGTCTCTAATGGACAAGAGGCCGAAATCTGCATCGAACAGTTTCAAAAGATCGTCAGAAGACGCAATAATGTATCCAGACGGATTGTGTTGGGTGGGAACTGTGTTGATGAGCTTCCTGGCTTGTAGGCGAGAGGCATATGAGAGCCGCTCGATATTCCTCGATGCCGCGTCACCCACCATGCGACACATCTTTCTAATTGGAAATGACACTCGCATGCCGCGGGGCCCATACGTATGACAAGCAATTAGACCCCAAAGCTCGTTGAAGGCGTTGATTGATATTGACATGGAGGATCTGACAGCCATATTCGCAAGGTACTTGATATGTATGGGCGACATGGCGCGAAGATAAGAATGAGTCAAATCGAGAGGAGTCTCGAGATCTTCGATAGTGCGGCAAACGAGGCGGGCTGTTTCCTGGTCACGATCGTAAAGCATGCGCACTTTGTTGAGCTTGTATAAATCTCGAGCCTGTTTCGGAATGTCTGACGCAGGGAAGTTCAGTCCCTTGAACAGGTCCTTGGTAGCTCGAGGATCCACGAGCTCGGTGACTACTCTGCCATTGAATGCTTGATCGAATTGGTAAATCATGACTCGATGAAAACCCGTCAGCTCTTTGACAACACCAACTAAAACCTTGAGGAATCTATCCAGACTGGGCGCTGCGGCAAGTTGTTCCTGGACCTGTGACATGATGTTAAAGACCTCCATGGCTGCAGCCTCGCCCTTACGTTTGCGCGCACTGCGCAACACTCTCAGCGGTTTGCTTTTGATTTCTGTGCTTTCCAATAGTTCTTGCTCAGTCGGATTGCTGCTTAGCGTGTCTTCGGGGAGCTCTGGTGTCATCTCGTTGGAGGGCACCAATGGAAATTGCGGATCGTCCTCGAGTTCAAATTCGCAAATGATGAGGCCAGGATTTGCTGCAGGAACGTGGATAGCGCACCAAAGTTTTCGAGTCCTCGAAATGCCCGGAACTTTGATGCCTATTGTAAAGACTTCTGGCCCGTTTGTCATGACATCAGAATCCTCATCTTTAATGAAGTCAATGTGGTCCAGAAGATTGTCGGCTTGCTCTTCGGAGAGGATATCGGTGAAGCTTTCCAGGGCAAACAGCTCCTTGGGCGTGCGACCAATGACACGCTTCGAGTTTTCGCTCACAACTCTGACAATCAGATTGCCATTGTCACTCAAATCTTCTGCTAATGCAATAATGAGTCCGAAGCCCTGTATTGCGCCTGGGATGTGTATCGGCTCGTCTTCGCATCGCTGTAATATGTCGCCATCTCGTCCGGTGATGATCATGTGGCCGCCTTCGGTGGTTACATGCTTGAAGCGATGTGTGATTAGACCAACGTCGCCCAGACTGCTCGCTATGGATGCTCCACCTGGAGACCGCGGCATGTCAGGCATAAGCGACGGCGAGCGGCTGTTTTCCTCGGTCGACCTATTGGATGCTGTGTCGTTGAAGAGTTGGGCGGACAAATGTGGAGGAGCTTTCTTAGTGCTCTTGGACGTGTCAGAGCCTGTGGAGGACCGCACTGGGGTGCGTGTAGCTGGGGGTTGTTCTGCCACGGGAGTGGCTGCATTGGACTGCTTGTGAAGACGATTGCGCTGGGAAGCCTGAGAGGACTGCGAAGTCGTCGAGCCCTGGGACTGGCGGCGTGCGTCTGGGAAACGGCTATCGTTGATGCGACTCCACGGGTGGAAATAGTCGCCGGGGGATTGATTCGATGATTTTGGCGTGGGCATGGGGTCGACTGACACGACGGAACGGATTGGGAAGACTCGATCGGTGGTAGGGGACATTGGCCCTGAGGTCAACGACGGCGAAAGGATGTCGGCGCCTTTGTTAGCAGTACCTGAAGGAGTGCCAGGCTCCTCCTGTATGGGAGACACGACATGTTTTTCGATGCGGCCATGCTGCTGGTCGGAAGGCTCACCGTCGGTGCTAGGCGGTGGTTCGGCCATGAAGGTGTGGTTGACAGTCTGCGCGGGGGTCTAGTCGATGGGGGCGCTGTTGACAGCCAGCTATAGAAGCTTTGGGGTCACTGAGCGCACAGCAGCCACCTTGAAGTCAATCCATGTGGCTCGGGGCACAGCCGCGTACGTGAATTCGAGGTGGGACAGCAGGAGCGGGTTGTGGTAGGGTCCAGGTTGTGAAGGGTGGTCGCAGAACTTGGCACGACGCAGGCACAGGGAAAAGCAGCCGAGTGGCGATGGTGGCGTTGGACGGGGTTGGACGGGGTTGAGACACGTCTTGGGCAATGCCGCTGGGAGCGGGGATATTGCTGGCCTGGCAGCCGCGTCGAAGAGTGCAGCCGCGACAGAGTGCAGAGCAGAGCGGGCGTGGTGGCGGGGATGAGGGAAGAGCGAAAACGAACAATCAAGGTCAAAGCATGTTTCGACGACGAGCCGCGGCGGGAGAGGACCCAAGCACTCGAGGGGGCTTCGAGTCACTGAATCGCAATGGCAGGGCTACGGGGACAATTCTGGCACGCAGGACGCGGCTGGCATACAGCAGTTAGTAGGTAGTTAGGTAGTGAGTGGTCAGACGCCAAATGGATGACCCCCATCAGCTAAAATTGATGGGCACGCAGACGTCGATCTCAAAGCGACAGCAACAGCTACACTAGAGCCAGATCGGCGATTGGAACATGGAAGACTTCCTAGCGGGTGCTGCGCTCTTGGTGCCGCGGTGACAGAGTAAGAGTGTTGGATGCTTTGCATGGCCGAGGCCGGTGTGTCTGGGGCTTTCATCTCTGCGATGGCTGCAGATGCGAATGATGCTGAATCAGACATGCGATTTGCAATTCTCCGTGTGTCGCGACTGCTACGTCATTGCACAAGTGCGGCGAAGGACTTGCAAAACGCCTCGTCCACAATGCGCAGACGCCAGCCGTGCAGACTGCGATGCGCTGAATTGTCCAACTCATGCAGGGCACACTCGGTGCAATTCTAGTTGCTCTTGCATCCTGACAGCCTTCTCATGCCATACCTGGACGCTGTCACGAGCCGCCTGCATCTAGAACAGCCAAGCTGCCGGGGCCGCTGCCCGCAGGCTGCGCAGGCTGCGCAGGCTGGAGACATGCGGCGATCCCGGCCAAGTTCACGATCCAACCACGCTGCAGTCAGGACGTTGGTCTACGAGACGCATCGTTGCAGTCGTCGCACAGGGCCACGCTCCGCGCTCTGCGCTCCGCCTGCTCCGCGGGGCCTGTTCGCATATCGATATCGATGCGGCGAACTCGATCCTCGTCTGCGACATGCTCTAATGCGGCTTGTTCGCCCATTAGCGTGCTCGCCAGATGTAGCGCAGTCACGTTTTCTCATCTGCGAATCTGCGAATCTGCGAATCTGCGAGACTGCCCAGGTGCACCCTTTTCTGCCGGCAAACCTCCTGACCAGCATCATCTCCACACTGACTAGATACTACGTCCATCTGGTGCCATCTATGTGGCTTGAACACCGCTCCACACTCCGCCAGCACTAACAACGCGGTCCTCCAACTGTTGCCGCACCCATCCCGTAGCACCTAGACGACATGTCGCATTGAACCTGCATGGATGCTGCCGTGTAGGCATCATGTCGAGTCGACTGACATCACCTTCGCCAGTGTTGCACTTGTTGGTATGCATCCGGCAGGGGCACCGCATGTCTCAGCTCAACAGCAACTTCCCCTTGTGAGACTCTGGCACGCCAACGTATCCTGACAGTACCTATGATGAGGACTTGCATAACAAGACTCACTTCACGTTCGCAGCTCCGTGCAACTCCGCGCAGCCTTCAGAATCTTGCAGCTGCCGTACTGTCTGGTGTCTGGTGTCTGGCCAATATCGATAAGAGCTTTCGTAAACGACTGTGAATGCTCGGCCAATAGCGGCTCAGCAGATCACACACGCCCGACCGCCTTGCCAACCAACACAACCTTCTCAAACCTCAACGCCGACGTCCTAATGCCCTCGCACATCTCCGCACGCTCGCTCAACGTCCTCGTCGCACTGACCGATCCTTCCGCTTTCAAGTTTGGCTGCGCAGTCGTCGCACGCCTGAACCGTCTCCACCATGTCTCTCTCCGCGTCGTCGCTTGCAATGATTTCCCCACGTCGGCGCACTACAACGTCCCCTCGTACCTAGAACCCGCCTGGCACACGTATAATGTACAAAGCAATGCTGTGCCTGCATGGCAGCATGAGGATTTTCTGGAAGAGAAGGTGGCTGAGTACTGCTCGTGGGCAGACTTGCTGGTCCTCGCGCCACTGAATGCAGAGAATCTGGCTCAGATGCTTCATGGCCTGACAAGCAACCTACATCTCCACATACTGCGCAGCTGGGATGTTTCCAAGAAGATCATGCTCATACCGGCCATGTCAACCCTCATGTGGGAGAACCCCATGTCGAAGAAGCAGATCAGCAAGATCCGACGCAAGTGGAACTGGATTCGCGTTCTTCCTCCTTTTCTGTGGTCATTTGACCAGGCCGGTCGCAAGTATCAGCCATGGGCAGGTCATAAAGACTTCAATGAATCAATACAAACACAAATCGATCTCATGGCTGTCGGTGACCGCACAATCGCACTGCCAACAGCACACATGCCCACACTCACACCAACAAAGAGCAAAGGACCCCGGCTTCCTCCGGAGCTCTGGTCTATCATCCTAGAGTTTACGCTGGATTGGGAACTAGCTACCACCCTTAATGTCCACACAAACTTACCCACACCCCCAGAGTGGCGCCAAGCAGCCAGCGAGGAGGGGCCTAAAACACAGATGCAGAAACTGGAGTGGGCGCTTCTCACGACTCCCTATGCCGAGATCAACAGTCTGCTCGACTCGGAAAGATATACCCGCATATCGCGTCTCTGCATCGAGCTCATCATGCGCTTTGCGATGGTCCCTGTCCTCACCCATCTGGAACACTACCACAAAGACCTCTTCTGGGGCACCTTTGGCCACACCTTCCTCCCGCACAAAGCCTCCGTCTTCGGCAAAACCGAGATCCTCGAGTACTGGCGTACCTCGCCCACCTTCCTCACCAAAGAATACTCGGCCGAAGCCATGGACAACGCCAGCCGTACCAACTCTGTCCGCGCCCTCGACTGGTGGTACTCCTCGGGCTTACCCTTGAAATACACCGAAGCCGCGCTCGAACAAGCCAGTTCCCAGGGCCACATCGAGGTGCTGAAGTGGTGGAAAGAACACTCGCGCTATCGCTCCACGCCCGACCCGCCTCCTTCCCCAGGCTCAGAAAACAAATCCCAGAGAGACCTCCTCAAACTCAAAGTCGGCAAATCAATCACCTACGCCACCCAATCCGGCTCCCTGCCCAGCATTCACTTCTGGGTCGATTCCTCCATCCCCTTTTCGCACGAAGACACGATTGCTAAAATCGCTTCCACACACGGGCACACGCCTATCCTCGACTACTGGCGCAAGCTGCGAGGCGAGAAAATGCTATTCGACAATCAGGTCCTCGTGGGCCCTACGAAAATGGGGCATGCGGGTGTGTTGGAGTGGTGGAAGCGCAGCGGCCTCAAGGTCGAATACAAGACGTGTGACATCGAGGAGGCGTTGGAGGATGGGGTTGAGGGGGAGAGGGGAGAGAGCGTCCGCAGGTGGTGGGCGCGGAATGGGTTGAATCTTGGGGTCGGGACGAGTGAGTGGATGAGGGTTAAGGTGTTGGGGAGCTGGTAGATATTACTCCGAGGAGGATGTGGAGGTGTTGGGAGCAGGAAACAGAATTCGATGAATACTAGTAATCAAGTTTATGACATGTAACATGACATGAAATACAGCGTCCTGGTGATGGTCATGGCATTATACTCTTTATTGGTCGTATTAAGTAGAACCTGGTCACCCATTTCGAGTGTGGTCTGAGGCAGAAAAAGTCATGTAAAAGAATTGAATTTGCAATTTTCAAAAATCAACCCGTGCCATGTCAGCATAGAAAATTGCGCTCCCATCTCTCCCAGCGCCTGAAATATCACTCCCTTGATACATCCCAATCATCCACAGCCTCCCGCTCCCCACTGTGCACCGTGTGTTGAGCCCGGTGTCCAGCCTCGTCGAATCGCCTCGATCGCGCCTCGCTCAACCTTTCGCTACTTAAGCCCGCGGCTTTCTCAAATGGCGACTTCCTGCTGAGACTGACCTTGCAGATACTTGTAGGCACCGAAAGCCAGCGCGCCGCCAAGCAGGATGATAGCGTACAGGCCGACGCCGGTGGATGCGCCGTCGGATGTCTGGGCGGATGCGGCGGGGGCGGAGTAGCTCTTGGGCTTGGGGTCGCCCTCCTGTTTGCGCTGTTAGTAATGCATTTGCTGGAGGTGTAATACGGAATACGGTGTGGCTCGGTGGTCCGAAATACGGCCTTGGAATTCGGCCGAGGGGGACGGAAGGGTCCGGCGGAAATACGAATACCCTGGAGTGGGTGTGAGGAAGACGTACCTGGCGCTTCAGTGTGCCGACGAGCATGCCGTCGAGGATCTCGCGGGCCTCGTCTGAATGACCGACATCCTCGAATGCCTCTGTTGAGTCCTGGCCTCCGACGTCGAGGAGAACCTCCTCACCACCTCTGTGATTCAACGTTAGCGACTATAGCAACTCTCTGGGACAGATGATACTGCTGGAGAATTCGCGGGGATGTTTCGAAACATCGTGTGCGAACCAGTGAGGAGGATGGCGCTGCGCCGATGGGGGTCTAACGTACGGGTGCTCGTCGACGAAGCTCGAGGCGTTGTAGACCTTGTCGTGTACCACAATAAACAGGTCCTTCTTGGTGTTGTGCTCCGAGACGTCCGAGTAGGTGTATTCCTTGTCGGCCATTGTGGAAATGTGTAAAGAAATTTGTCGGTTTGGGGTGGAAGAAGGGGTGTATGGCTGTTGCGGCGTGGAAAGTGCGTGAGTGGAAGGGACTGAGCCAGCAGAAGCGTGATCAGGAGCCGAGGGTGCTGTGGTGCGAGGTGGGAGGCAGAAGGCGGTGGAGGATACGTTATTCGATCGTCTTTCTCAGCAACGGCTTCGGGACGGACAGACCGCCGCGGTAGTCAACAAATCGCTGCCGCGCCATTGGCCAGTCAGCAACACCCACACGATTCGCTCTCCATAATGGGCAAGAAGACCCTGGGCCGAACTTCTGCTCGCTTCCGTGGGGCGTTCACCACAAAATCGTGGGGCAATCGGATCCGCCATGCTTATCTCAACTTGAAACGGATGGTTCAGCCATACAACATCGGGTGAACGTGGTCAGGGTATCATTCATCTCTATCTTGCAGCCTAGCCATGCTATTGCATACATTTTACATCCCACGGAAAGCATTGTTACTTGCGCTTCGCCTGTCCTTGTCCTTTCTCCGATCGTGTCGCTGACCATTGGCATCATCTGGCCGCTTTTTCTGCTTCTTCTCCGGCGCAAATGTGATTTCCCGCTCGCCCACCACAGTGGTTGTGCTCTTGGTTGTTGGTGCTCTGTCCTTGAGCTTCGACACGCGAGAACCAAATGACTTGTCGCGTGCCGGCCCTGCTTTCCTGGTATTTGAGTTGGACACCACCATCTCAGGACCGCGTTGTGACCTGTGTCCGGCCTTCTTATAGCTTGATGTGGAGATGCGGCCATTATCTTTCTCTTGCTGCTTCTTGGCCGGCCGAATCTGTTCGGTCTCGGAATCGGAAGAATCTTCATCCGACGAGCCCTTGCGAGGCTCCAACTCTTCTTGTTCGGCCGCTGTAAGACCTTTTGGTATCTTTGTGCTGGGATTGAGCGCTTGAAACTCGTGTGACTGCTCATCGACCTCAAAGTCCTCGTCCTCAAACAGCTTCGCGAATCGAGGGTCACTGAGAATTGTTCCAGCACCAACAGCCTTGCTCGGTGCTTCTGGGTCGACTTCGCCAACAGCGGGTGCCTTATCAATGTCCACCATGTCGTCGTCACCACCCTTCTTGAGAACTCTCTTAGCTCTCCGGCGTTCTTCCTTGTCCTGTCGTTCAAGTATCTTCTCCGCAAGCTTCCTGTTGACCTTGACAGCGACCTTCTTATTGCCACGAATTCTGCTTTCGCGCTCTTTGTTGATTTTCTCGGCAATGCTCTTCGCCCGCTGTTCTTGCCAGAGATCGGGGTTCGAAATCATGCGTGCCTCCTCATACAGCTTCTGTGCCACAAAGTAGCCATGCATGTACGGCCGTAGTAAGTTTGTAGTACCGACGAGATGATCGAGGTTGAGTTGCTGTAATTGTTGCATCGTCAAGAATTTGAAGTTGTCGTAGACTTCGCCAGCTGAACCCTTGCCGAATGCGTTGGGGTCGGTGGGGTCTTCTGCCATTTCTTCCACAATATTGTCCAAGAAAGCACACCATTTCGGCGCAGGCCCTAGCTGTGGGATGAAGAATGAATGCTGCTGCTTTCCTTCGTTGGCAGTCAGCAGCATGCCGCTGTCCTTGACCCACTCGACGTGATTCATGTCTACAGCAGGCTCCACCGAAGTCCACGCAGTGCCGTCTTGAGGGTTCCATATCTTGATGATGCGCTTGTCTGCTGTGAGGATCTTGGGTTCAGCGGTCTGGGCGCGCGTCGATGTGCTCGAGTCAAGGTAGATGATGTTCTTGATCGCAAAGCCGTATCCTTGGTCTTTCTTGAGAAGGGGTTGCGGTGATCGTAGGTCGTAGAGGTGGACCAGGCCGTTCGAGTTCCCAACGGCCAATTCCAGACCTGATCGGTGGTATGTCATGGCGCTGATCTCTGCCCTTCCTTCGAACGAGTCTTGGGGTGCAGAGAGTATACCAACCCTGTTTCGTGAACGCGAGTCCCAAAATTCGACGGTGCCCAAGGATGTTCCGAATGCGAGCAGGTTGTGGCTGTCTTCTGCGATTGCGCCAGTGTTGACAGCGCCCGCGTTGATGCCGCCCTGCAGAGTTCCGCCGCCAACCATGGCAGTGTCGTCCCCTCCTACATCTATTTCGTAGCTCCTCATGAAGCGCCCGACCTCCAGATTCAACCTGTACGCCTCTCCCAGGCCCTCGGCATTTACTCCTACTGAAGGTACCAAGCATTCTGCTGACCGCCTGTCATAGATCAGGTCCCTGCCATATCGCGGTATGCGGGTCGAGTAGTGGAGGCCGCCTCCAGTGTGAAACTCGATTACTCTGTCGGATTGGAGATGGACGCTTTTGGTGTAGTCGCTCGAAAGAAGTCGGAACGTCTGATTTAAACTGTTGGTGTGGCGCGCAAAGGACAGTGACAGGTGTGGAAGGTAGTGGACATGTATTTGAGGCTATTCGGCATCAGCAGAAATCTTGAAATGTTCCGGCGCAAGTGTTACCTTGTATGTGCCCGTAGACATGACCCAGTCGCCATCTTCGCTGACTCGCACGCACTGACTGGCTTCTTCAAAGTCAAAGTCCTGCAGCAACTCTACGCGACTTGCAAACTCGGGGTCGTTCTTCAGACTCCTAGGGAAATGTTAGCTCACGTGCTGCGTGAGACTGGAGGACGGTTGCGCACCGTTTTCTGCGTCGGATCAACCATTCGGGCAAAGGGCGGGCTTCGCTGCCGCTGATAGTGTAGACGGGCACCGCAGAATTGGAAATCTTCATCGTAGCGGTGGTGTGAAGCGCTGCGCCGCGGGAACTCGCAAACTTCTGGACGAAGAGGTCCGAGTTCAAAAAAGTGACGGCGGAAAAGGACGCTAGTGACTCTAGTGACTCTAGTGATGCTAGTGGATCCACTGGCGCTCCTGCCCTTGCAGCCTTGTCATCCGGCAATGGTCAGAGACAGATGAGCTGCCACCGCGCTCTTGTGCTACCGTCCATTTAGGGTGTGATAATTTGGAGACAGTTGCGACCGGGTCTATCACGCGACGCTCGGTGCTTCCCATCCGACTACGCCCATACGCGTTCCGACGTCTCTCTCCAGCATCTCCACTCTTCCCGCGCGGCCGCCAGCTCGGTCAGCGGCAACACCATGCTTCACTTACAAACAACACCAACAGCCTATCCAACACCAATAGCCTACACCGAACCAGTCGCCCACATCGCAACAGGCAGCCTGCGGTAACAATTACACCTGCAATTCACGAGCACCAGTGGAGTTGATGAAGGTCTTACTGGCACTGCAAATACGACGCGGACACCATCTGCATGTTCCATAGAGGGCAGCCGTCTCTCTAATGGAATTTCTCAAGACCTGCACCACGAATGCGCAAGCTATTGTGCGTTCTTGTTTCCATCCGAAGACCATGGTGCTGACACCACACAGGGAGACTTCGAAGCTATCGCATACCAAGCCTTCTCCATAACGCGCGACACCAAGCAACCTGTCACGCACAATGCCGACGGGAACTCTTCCGACCTTCTTCGCACCGCTGAAGCAGAGCTCCGCCATGGCCGGCATCTTGTCACTCAGGATGCATCTCGACCGTGGCTATGGTATTTCAAGCCCACAACTGTCGATGCGGGTAGCCAAGACGTCGTAGAGCTGCCAGTGGTTGAGGGCTATGTCTTACACCGTATGTATAGCGCGTCGCTTTGGCAGCGTGTGCTGACTATATTTAGATGAACAAGCCGGCTTCATGAAGGCCTCTGAAATGGCCCGCCCTCCTATGCGCCCGGGGAATCCGCATGCATTCGCCAGCCCCGCTACGACTCCGTCACGCACAGCATCACCGAACAACGCACAGGGAGCGAATGTACGTACCACTCAAGGCGGCAATCAGGCCGGCGCGAGCGAACAACAACAGCCCCTCGATTGCTTCGTCGTGTATGAGCTCTTTGCGTCAGCAGTCACTGCTCTCGTATCCTTCTTTCTGGTCAAGGACTGTGGGGCTGTTGCACTCAATTACCGAACGTTCGTCTCCAAAGTCGAACCTCAGCAAGAGGAAGGGAAAATTGTCACAGACTTGGACAGACTATACTGGCTCACAAGTGTCCACGTGCACTGGTTCAGCTCTGGAACACTCCTTGTGTCCACATCTACCGAGCGCACCCTGGCGCTGCAATGCCTGGGTGATTTATCTGAAGATGAGCAGCAGAAGTTAGTGGACAGATGCATTCGTGTTGCGCCAAACGCCATGCTTGCGAGTATCTCGAGCTTCGACGATCCGCGGCAGCTGTCAGCAGATGATAGCAACCGCAGAACCTCAAAGAAAAAAGCGAAGATGGACTCGTTGGAACAGAACATCGAGAAATGGAGAATGAGTGTGCAGCGATGGCTGAGCCGGCGCGGCTACTCTTTGCCAAATCTTGACAAGAATAGTGCTTGGGTAACCATCCGCGTTGGGCAATTGGCGCAGTTTCCAGCAATGAGTCCCCATCTGCCCACTTCCGCCCGGGATGTGCTTTGGCCTCGCTCGCTTTGCTTCATGCAAAGTTTGGTTCCGGTAGGTACTTTAAGCTATGGGGCAAACGAATCATCCATCTCCCCGCCTTTTCAGGACGACTTGAAATGGTTTGAGGTCCCAGGTTCTGCAGGGTTTCGTGATCCCATAGATGCTGCGCAGGACTGGTTTACAGGCCAGTTGGAACGAGACAAAATACTGGACATGCAGCGTAAAGCCAAAAAGGCCGAAGAAGATGCAATGCGTCGCAAAGACGAAGCCCCCGGCCTCTACCCATCGTCTCCGTTCACGGCCCGAACTGGTGTATACGGTGATCTCCAACCTGTAAGTGGGGTCTATCCTACGCCCCCTGATGGTATAGTTCCTGGTACTGGGATTTCCTCGACCGATACACCAAGCGTCTCTGGCACTGCATCCAACGTGGTTCTTGTACCTGGTGGCAATACTCCCGCTATCAACTTGTCTGCGCCTCAAGACTACACCACCACCGACAACCAACAGCACGCCTCTACCTCACCTACTTTTCCCGCGCCCCTCGAACCCTTTCAGACATCGGGCGAGGACGATGATCTTTTCGAAGATATGGAAGGAGATGGTTTCGGTGGGCCAGACGTAGAAGAGGCAGATTTTGATTTCTTCGACGGGCCGGACGGCGACGACGTAAATATGGCGGACGCACCAGCACTGCCGGAAACCACCAACAAGCCCCACAAACAGCTCAACAACGACGTTGCCATGGCACATGAGGAGGAGCATTCCGTCAAGGAAGAGATGTCTGACCCCTTGGCAGCACTAGAGAGCGCTCTTGCAGCACCTTACCGGCCCATCAACGACGGCATGCCAGAAGAGAAGGTTTCAGAGAAAGAAGCAAAAGCAGTGGTTCCAGTTGAGGCATTAGCCACTTCGCCTGCGCAAATAAAGCAGAACCCTCCTGCGAAGAAGGAAGCTACCCCACCACTGAGCCCAAGTGCTATTGCAAAAACATTGCAGCCATCTCCGCCCAAGAAGCAATCTTCGTTTCCTGCCTCCCTTCAACGGACCAATAGTGCTTTCCACTCCCTGGACTTTAGTCGCCGATTGAGCCTTGTCGATGCGAAATACCAAGACGGCCGGTTTGCTGCAAGAATCGAAAAAACTGAAGACGATGAGAGTGCTGTCAATCCTGGACGGCTGAAGAGCCTGAAGGATTTACCGCTTCTCAACAAGCTGCGGTATGCTGTTGCCTCAGCATCGACAGCTAAATCAACTGAAGCATTATCTTTGGCTCGTGCAGTCAGCGATGATTCGGCATCCGACTCTGAGAGCGAAACATCCGACATGTCCGAAGGAAGTCCAGAAGATCCGGTTGATACACATCCGCTGCCTTATTTGGGCCGTCTGATCATACCTGCCAAACGCAAGCTCCCTACGGAGGGACACGGAACACCTCTTTCTGTCACATCTTTTGCCGAATCACTCGCAGGTGATTGGCAAGACTCCAATAGCCTGCTACTCGACGAATCCTCCCTTACATTTTTCGAGCCCAATACATGGGATTGGTCGATAGTCCGTCTTCCTCCCCCTTCCGAGCGGCCTCCCAATGGAGCTAGATATGCCATTCCGTCATTGCCATCCTCAGTAATGCAGCTGCCAGACACACCGACATCCCAGCCTGACTTGAGTATGGAGCCACCCGAAGAAAAGCCTCTCAATGGCAAAGAGAGCATAGCTGTCACCCAAATACTCACCGATCAGATTGTTTCCGCCACACTGGATCTACTTGACGAAAATGCTCTAGTCGAATCAACATCCAGTATTGAACCTTCTTCTGAGACACGTTGGCAAATATGCATCAAAGAGCTTTTCCCCAAAGCAGCGGAATGCACATTATCTGCACTCATTGCGATCCACGACGTATTCCCGGATCTCTCCGCTCAAGCTAAAGGTCAACAGAGGCCTCCGCCAAGGAAGCCGAACGAGAGTAATGCGATTCCCAGCAATCATATGTACCCCATGAATCCCCCCTTTATCAGGGTTCGGAGAGCGGAGACGCACTGGGATCTTCTACCACCATCAATAGCTTTCTGGGAGCCTCTCGGATTGGCCCCTGCGAGTCCACCAAAGAATGTGGTGGCATTTTGCATCTATCCGCACAGCGCCTCCCTAAGGCCAATACTGGACCGCTTTATGCTCAATCTGCAGCTTGCGTACGATACCTGTAAGTTAGGTTCGCACGCCCGCGTCGAGACAGTCATCGAATATGAAGGAGGCTTAGTGCCCGTCAAGGCCAACTCGCAAACTTCTGCCAAAGAAGCGTTCAGGGCACTAAAAGATACATGCATACAACTGGGCAAGTTGCTTGCCATCCAGTATGCACAGCTAGGAGAGCAACAAGACACCAAGATTGATGCCTTTGTCGTGTACATGGTAGACCCCTTTGGCAACCCTGCAGCACTGTGGGAGCTCTGTTCCGCGTTCTGGTCACTTTTTCAGGCCTATGGTCAAGGGCCCCCAGGTCGGTCAGACCCAACTCCAAAGCCCGATCTGGTACTGCAGATCATACCTATCAAGTATCTCGCCTCTTTCGATGTCCCTGTCATACTCGATGCCGCCACGTATGTTAGTCTGGCGCGTGAGGTGTACGACCGCTGTCCACCGAGCGTTGCTAGTACTGACAAGACACCTTTGAGCATATACAAAGCGCCTGCCTTTCAGCTCGAGGAAAGTCTACCTCGCAATGTCCAGTTCAAGTTGTTGTCGGAACCGCCGCAAGATTTGCTACGTGAAAACTCTTACATGCACATTGCTTACGCCATCAGCTTAGACGGTAACTGGCTCACCGCAGCATGGTCTGACAGCTGTGGCAAATCACAAGCGGTTGTCTCGTACCATCTAGGTACACGTGTCTTTGGTGACATTGCGAAAGAGATCTGGCAAACCACCATCGAAATTCTTCAAGCGCGAAGAGTGCAGTGGCGTGTCTGTATTGCCAAATCTGGGCCTCTCGATAGAGAAGAGTTGGAAACTTGGGTCCTTCTCATAACTTGCCCGACTCAGGTCAATCTCTTCCTGACCATCCTGACGGTCATCGAGGACCCGCCATACAAGTTCACACCTACCACACCAGCACCGAGTAATAGCTCCGCTCAAGCCAATACAAATACACCAGGCTCTACGCCTCAGACAGGCGTTTCTCCCGATCCTACAATTGGCCTCACCCCCGCAGCTACACCGTCCGCCGATCCCGCTCCAGACCCAGCAGCCGACCCCGAAGCTCGTCTCATCGACGTGACCGACGAAACCTGGGGTATAATCCTCGCTCACCGCCTGCACAACTCGAACTCTACGAATCAATTCAGTCCCGCCCTGATTTCCGGACTCCTCGTAAAACGTGGCATCACCCACGCCACTTCGAACTCCATTCACCATCCCATTCCCGACCCCCTCCCCGGCCCCATTACCGTCGCCGTCAACATCCTCTGGATCGGCGCAGTTGGATCCACGCGCGCCGCGACAAGCCCTTTCCCTCCAGAAAGCCCAGGTGGAAGCGCGCCGCCGAGTCCCGCGGAACGCAGTACTAGTAGTCTGATGTGGACGCCGACGGTGCAGACGAGAAGCACGGCGGAGAATCTGCTCAAGGAGGTTCTGGCACAGTTTCGAGCGTTGGGGCTGCTGGCGAAACTCAAGGGTATGAGGGGGACGAGGCACGGGACTGTACCATGGCATATTGTTGCTGCGAAGAGGGGAGTGGAGGGCTTGGGGAGGGTTTGTGGGACGCCTGTATGATTATGCATTTTATCTAGGTGTGCGATGGATGGGCGTTTATGGATATCATGATGTTTCCCCTACCAAGGGATTGCGGGAAAGTCTGGGAGTTGGCACCGCTCTCTATTGCACTCGCGGCACATATTCATTTTAGCGTTTTCTTTTGAGTATTAAATTCATTCTCAAATCACTACGCCTGCTATATGTCATAAAATGAGTTCATCTACGCTTCAATACCCAAATGATCAACCCTCTTTCCCTGAACCGCCTTCTGCCCGACCTCCGTACCCTTCGCCTTCAAGCTCCTCTCCTCCGCGCCCGCAGACGCATATGCGTTCCCTTGGCCACGGGCTGCGGCGTTGGCCATGCCTAGCTAGCGTCAGCATTCGAATTACGTGAGGGTTTCAGCGAGATCGCGAAGTAAGGGGATGGAGCTGGTAGGGGTGTTCTTACCCTGATCGTGTTTCTCCTCCTGACTCAAACTCGACCCATCTGCATTTGTATGCGTGGTCTTTTTACTCTTAGAAGAGAAGGCGCCGGACAGTGCGCCGAAAATATTCAGATTCAAGCCCGCGGAGGCGTTGGCGCTCGCGTGATGTTCAGACGTTTCGACATCGCGCGCGTGTTGTTGGGATTGTTGGACTTGTTGCTGGGAGGTGGAGGATTTGGAGAGTTGGTTGGATGGCATGATGACTTTTCTTAACGATGAGGGTTGGAAAGCAATGGAGTTAGAATCTGGTAATACTAGGGATAGGAGTAGTGTGTTTCTATTCCCGCGGATGTAGCTACTTTGCGTTTCTATATAATGCAGTGTAGGTGGTGATGAGGTCGCAGGGGTATGACATCATCGCATCCGTGTCGAGCGCCAACAGGTTTCTGGGTCAAGGGTCTGGGATGTCTCGCAGGGGGAGGGGTGTCAGCTTCATCTTGTAGACAAACACAAGAGTGCGCAACGACATTGTTATATCCTCTAGTGGAAGAGAGCTTCGCGCAGATTATCCAAGAAGCCTAAATCATACACGTTTTCGACTGCGGCTAGATTCCACACGCGCTCGAAACTATCTTCCTTCGCAACGGATCGTATGCGCGAGGGTAATGTGCGCGGTGGCTGGCCACTTGCAGTTCGGATGAGGATGTGCCTGCTTTCTAGCGGCCATGTAGTTAGTGGTTCTTCTTCGTCGGGTGTTTCTGGTGGTGTTGGTACTGGCGAGCTTGAAGATGACGAATGCGCTGATTTGGTGTCTCTCAGAGAGACGAATTTGTTCTCGCGCATAGTGTCTTCTCTTCTAGAGCCGAGAAATACCACACCCTCTGCCATGTCTTCTTGCCAATCTGACCATTTTCCGCTCTCGTTGGTGGTCATGCCGGCCCAGATCAGGTAGACGTGATACGCTAACAGGCCGAAGGGAAGCGGCCATGTAAGTAGTGCAAGAAGACCGACGCCGGATGCTTGTAGTCCGCCTACGTCCAGGTAGATACCTACGTATGTGAAGAAGTTGTGCCACCTCATGCCGAAGTATGTTGACCAGGCCGCCGGGTCCGAGCCAGGGACAGGTTTGTATACATACCAGCGCTCGTACTTGGTGTATCGTTTGGCAGCTAGCGGTGAGAGTGTGATGTAGGCAAGATATGCCCCATAAGCAAGTAGAACGGTCGTCGACAGCAAAAGAGCTAGGAACCATTTGTAGTTACCTCGGCCTAGACAGTTATTCACCCATATGCAATGGTGGTCTGCTCTAGAGACGCATGTCTTGCATATGCTGCAGTGCTTGCTTCTGGCGGGCTTGAGGAACTTGCAAGTGGTGCATGTATTGCCTGGGTAGTACAAGATCCTGTCATACGGATAGTGGCGCATCTGTTCAGCATGGTTGAACGCGTTGATGTATGTCTGGTTGTTTTTCTTCGCACTCAAGTACAGGAAGACATATGGTTGTGGTAGCAGCGCGCAGACGAGGAGCCTATGGTGCCATCCGAGGAGATGCCAGACGTTTGGCAAGAAGAGCGTGGCACATGCGGTCACAAGGCCGAGGAAGAAGACGACGACAGCGAGATGCTTCTCATACATGAGGTGGTGGCCCAGACGGGAGGCGCCATTGGTGATGCGACCATTGGTGAGCTTGACATCGAGCGTCCGGAGCGCCGACGGTATGCGGTCTACGAAGAGGCGGTTGAGGAAGCCTATGGGTGTGTTGCTGCATTCGTCAGCCCTGATTTAGATTTCATTGGTAAACGGCATACCGAAAAGCTGGTAGCCGTCCGAAGAAGGCTATGAAGGTCACCAGCGACACTGTCACTGTGAAGATGATGATGTTGCGCGCGAGTGTCATGGTGAAAGGCGGTCGACTGTCCTACTCCCAATAAGTCGCATAGTGGTAGGAAAGAACTGTGCACGCTTTCCTGGGCAGACGCTGAGCACGTTGCGACACACCCGTGTATATGTGTGCGGTGAAAGTGAGGAACCCCGCGGGGAGGCATGTGATTACGCGACACGGCCTAAGCAAGCGCGTCGACGGCAACGTGCAACTGCAACTCTGCAACTCCGACCGCAACTCCAACCCAACCACAACAACAACCCCACCCATGGCTGGTCCGACTGTATTCGAAGACGTCGCTGGGGAATTCGCGCTCGATGGAGTCGGCCAATTGTTCGAGGGCAAGAAGTTCTGGGTCGCGCAACGCGTGCCCTCGCGAGTGAGGCTGCTAGATGACATCAAGGCCAACGGCGGTGAGGTGGTGCTGCTGGAGAAGAGAGCCGACTACAAGATCGCCGACCATTTCCGGAAAGACTGCCCGCCTGGAACCATCTCGTACGAGTTCGTCACCAAATCTATCCAAGATGGACGCCTCCGCGATCCCGAAGACCACCCCGCTGGTCCGCCAGAGGGTGACGCGCGCGCGCCGGGAGACCTGCACCGGCCTGCAAAGGGCAGCAGGACGCCATATACTCCCGAAGAGGACGCGATATGCTGTAAGTGGGTCCGCGATTGTGTAGCTCGAGGTGGATCGGCCAGTGGAAACGAGATATACAAGCAGTTGGAAGAAAAGGTATGGGCGAGTCAAGCGTTGCCGACAGGCTATGCGCTGACAACAACAGTACTCGCGACATCCATGGCAATCATGGCGCGACCGCTACCTCAAGCAGCTCCGGAATCGGCCACCGTCCGCTTTCAACATCCCCGACAATGCGCCACCCTCTCCTCCCTCAGATCATCCCTCCGAGCAGCCAGCCCGAGCTACCCCAGTGCCCAACCCAGCGAATCAAGCCACGGAAAAGGTCACGGGGCATGGAACAGCCAGGGACACCAAATCTGCGGTCCCTCCGAACTACACCCTCGAACAACTGGCAGCCACCTTTAGCTCAGAGGACTGGGAGGAACTCTACGCTAATGTAGATGTCATCAATGCCATAGACGGCGACGACAAGTCGAATTACGAGAAAGCTTGGAAAAAATGGGCAGAGGCGCAAGACAACCAAACAGCTGAGCAGTGGCAGCAGTATTACGAGAAGGTCGTTCGTCCGCAGTGGATGCGCGATCCTGAAAGCAAACGAGAGCAGGTCAAGCAGAAAGTCGACAAGAAACACGAAGCTCAGAGTCAAAGTCAAACTGCCGATCAGCAGCAACAGGAAGACTTACATGAAGATGCATCCACAGGAGCCACATCAACTGGCGCAGAGAGCAACAAGATCAGCAAAGAGGCGCCTGTAGCTGCGGGCAATGAAAGGTTTCAAGGAGAAGCAAGCAAGCTCCCCTCTGAGAACAAGATGATGTCTTCTTCCACGGCTCAGTACGAGTCTCCCAAGTACATCAAGGCAATGTACCAAAACGTGCTCAAGCGTGCACGCGGAGACGACACTGAGGAGCAACAGCCAGGACAGCAGATTCCACGAGAGCAGTCTCCCCCGCCTAAGAGGCAGAGAAGCCTATCTCCTATAACCAGGACTACATCTACTGTACCGGTTCAAGCGGGTACATCGAAGCAGCCAGTGGAGATATTCTCCAGCGATGGTTCTAGTTCGGACGAAGAGGGTATGCAACTGAACAACCAGATCATGGAAGACGTCAAACAGCCACAGCATGACCGTCATGTCTTGGCCCAGGGTGAAGTCGAAGAAGATATCGAGAGGGTGGAGCCTGAGGACCTGGTCGACATCGAGCAGTCGCCTGCACCACCAGAAGTACTCGGAGAGCGATCAGAAGATGAACTTCCCTCCAACACACCGACACCACGTCCACCTCGACACAGGACCAACAATTTCGATACTCAGGCGATCTTATCATCTCCCTCACAAGACGCGCGGATCAGCAAACTACCACGTCCGATCGACTTCACACAAGCCATGGAAACACAAGACGAGCAACGCAGTTCCTCCCTTGCACCTCACTTAGACTCCGACAACTCGACCACGCAATCCTTGCAAGAGTTCCGCCGCTCGCTCAATGGCGAGGAGATCTCTCAACTGTCTTATCCCGCCCTGCAACCGCTCCCACGCGCCCCATCGTTCTCTCCTACTCCTTTCAACAGCTCCGACGACTCCGACGACCCTGACCCTCCCCTAGCGGCAGACGAGCTCGACGACTTCTTCGCCGCCCAGAATGCAGTTGGTCTTTCCGACGCCTTTGTTGCTAGAGCTCTTAAGCGAACGCGATGTCGCCCAGGCCTTGCCGAGATTGTTCTAGATGCATGGAAAGATGGCAAGCCTTTGCCATGGCAGCGTGGTATCTGGAGTCTGGAGGATGATGAAGCAGCAGAAAGTGGAGATGGCGTTGAACTAGCGCAGCTAGAGAGGAAGCATACGTTGGATGGGTGGGGCGGGATTACGGAGCGTTTGAGGTTCTTGGAGGGGTATAGGAGTCGATAGGACGTGGAGGGCTTATTGTGTATTACATGCTTATGACTTTGACGTCATGCCATGATGCCAGAGCCGATATTTTGGATGCATCTCGTCACAATTCAGGACCGCCCTAATCTTCTCATGGACCCAACCCACAACAAAACTCCCTCCAAAACGCGCATACACACTCCATACAAACCACTGTTCATATCACCACTAACACACCAGCCCGCCCTGTCCCCCACACGTCCACACGTCCACACATCCACCTGTCCATATGAAGCACACCAAACCTTACCTCCCTCATCACACGTCAGAATACAAAATGTCACTGTCCATAACCCTCGCCCTAATCTGAGCTCCCGGCCTGCTTACCTTCACATCTACAATTACATCGCAGCACAGTCCCCCTCCGTATCCCTCGACTGGGCGCGCGCCGACCGCGAGTTCTAGCACGCGCGGCACGGGGACACCGAACCGGTGTATATACTCAAACATGTCGTTGAAACGCCTCGGTGGTATTGTTTTGATACCGCTTATACTTGCCTATATGGTGTGGCTTGCGCAGGCCCGACACGACGTTATGCGGCTGAAAAGTAGATTGTTTTGGATGGTCTTTCACGGTATTGATGGGCGTGCGGTGTCTAGGCACGTTTCCAAGGACATCGCATTACAGATCAAGTGAGAAGGGGGGGTTGGAGATGAGGAAAGAGGTGCTTATCTTGATGTTCCCGCCGTTTGCGTCGAGTTGGGCCAAGGGCTTTTGGTTGCATTGAGTTCTTGGGCTGAGAGTATGGTGTGGAAACGTTGGTGCGATGTATGCAGATTGCGCTGAGGAAGTGGATGTTAAGGTGGACACGAAGAAGAGGTTGTGGTGTGAGCGCTGTATGCCCAACTGGTTGAGTACGAGGAAGAGGAAAGAGAGGGAGTGGTCCGAGGCGCCAGAGTTGAATCGTGGGTGGCGCGATAATGTGATCAGGCTTGGATACTACCACATCTTCGATGCTACGCGGCAACTTATCTGTCTGAGATGGTGGTGGGGGTTTGGAGAGGGGGGAGAGGCATTTACGCCGCATGTCAACAATGAGGAGGTTCTGGTGGTCGTTTTGATGGGGTATATGTTGTGTTGGACATTGTTGAAGATGGAATTGGAAAAGAGGGGACAAGGACATGTGAACTTAGAGAAAGGGGCGGTGAAGGAGAAGTGAGGGTGATGGTTGATATCATTTGCCCACTCGTTCGCGGTGTACCTTGTTGATTGCATGAGTGAGATTAAGCGGTCATTGAGACATCAATCTGAAGTGGGCTGGAATAGCCACTCTCCAGAGACAGCTCTGGTGCATATACTTGCGAAAGGATTTCTTATTAAACAATCATACATGAATTTTCACCATCTCTACTCCTCATCAAATCCCAATCCATCCACATTTCCCAGGAATTCCATATTCCCCTCTCCTGCCATAAGCGCATCAACATCAATCCCGCCACTCGTCAAATACCTCGCGCTAACACCAGTGTTAATCCTCTGACTCAAGAGACCCCTCAGTTCCGCTCTCAATGCCTGTTGCTCGCCCTTGGTCATCTCACTCGCCTCCTTTTCCTTCTTCTTCCTTCCCGTCCCTCGTCCCTTCTTACCCTTAGCTTCCTTCTCAAACTCCTCGCTGTCGTAGTCCACACCCAAGTCTTCAGCCGCTTGGCGCAAGGTATCGTCTTCGCTGTGCTTCTTCTCCTTTGCAATAACGGTGTCCGCGAGTTTCTTGGATATACTAGCGCGTGGCTTTAGGCGCGCTACGATGCGGCGGTCGATGTCGAGCGTGCGAATGAAGTAGGCCGTTTTCTTGGACTTAGGGGCTTCGTCGGCGCGAGCGTGGACCTTGGCGATGAGGCGACGTACGCCGCCAACTTCTTCGGGGGCGCAGATTAGGATGCTGGAGCCAGAGGCTTCGGCACGCGCTGTACGGCCGGATCGGTGGACGTATGTGTCTGCTGCACGAGGCAGGTGGTAATGAATTACCAGCTCGACCTTTGGGATATCCAAACCACGGGCTGCGACGTCTGTGGCAACGAGGATTGAGCCTGGGCGCTCCTTGAAGCGCTCAATAGATCGCAGACGTGCTTTTTGTGCCATGCTGGAGTGGAGTGGAAGGGCTGGTAGAGCAAGATTTTGGAGGAATGGGGTGAGTCGTCGTACAGCGGAGATGGAGTTCGTGAAGATGAGCGCACGCTTCTTGGGGTAGAACATGAGAAGCGAGTAAAGGTACAAGTCCTTCTCTGTGCCAGCACATTCAATCAGGCCTTCCTTCAGCTTACTGGCCATTTGTGATGACGGGTTGGCGTCGATGAACTTGGGCTTCTCTTCCCTGAAGTTGATCTTTTTCAGAAGATACTCCATGGACTGTTGTTTGCTCATGAGATTGTCGCTGCCGCCCTTGGCCTTACCAGCGAGCTTTTGCTGCAGACCCTTCTGGAATGTGGCCGAAAAGACCAATGTCTGTCGCTCTACCTCAGTCGTTTCCTCAGCCTCGGCCTCTCCCTCAGCTGGTGCATCTTTTTCCAGGATCTTGAGAATTTCTCCAAGCTCTTTGTAGTTTCCCTGACTCAGCAAGCGATCAGCCTCATCAACGACAAGGAAGCGGATCTGCTTGACCTTTTCCAGCAGGCCGTGACCAGTACTAATGACCTCCCATAGTCGTCCTGGTGTTCCCACGATGATGTCGGCCTTCTCCAGCTGTCGACGCTGCTTCTGCACGGCTAGACCGCCAGTGACTGATGCGATTAGAGGAGCCTCAAAAGCACCCTTTGCGCAGAGTGCCGTCAAATGAGCTGTGATCTGATGCGCCAGCTCTCGGGTGGGGGCTATGATCAAGGCTAGAGGAGTCTTGTCCTTCACGTCTTTCGACTTGCTCTTAGAAGCAAGATAGGACTCGATGATGGGAATGCCGAACGCCAGCGTCTTTCCGGAACCGGTGGACGCTTTACCAATGACGTCTCGTCCAGCCATGATCTCCGGTATGGTCGAGGCCTGAATCGTGGTCGGCTTTGAGAACTTGAGCTTCGCCAAGGATTCCAGAATCTTGGTCGAGAGCTCCAGCTCCTCCCATGCGGACACATCAACCTCATCGTCTTCGTCATCAGCACGATTTGCCAGGATGTCGAAGGCGCCCGGTCCAAATGTCTTCCCCTCACTGGCCTCATCGTCGTCGGGCTTCTTTGTCTTTTTTGCCAGAGCAGCTATTCTTTTCTTCTCTGCAGCTCTTTCCCGTTTGTTCATCTTCTTGGGTTCAGCCTCCCCATCACCATCAGCTTTTGTAGTACTCAAAACCACATTTGGAGTGGGCGGCGCGTCTTCCTCGACCATTTGTACGTCCTCGGATTGCTCGTCTCCGTTCTGCGCTACATCATCGTCGCTGAAGCCTCCCCACGAGGCGGCATCTTCGTCCTGGGTTGCCTCTACGGTGTCTTCCACTGGCGCAGTCTCTTCCTCCACTACATCTTCTCCGTTCTTCGGCTCTCCGCCGAAGGTTATCTTCTCCAAGAACTTCGCTTCCTCTTCTTCGCGTTGCCACGCCTTCTCTATATCCTGCTCGATCTGTTCGTCCGTCTTGGTGGTCTCGAACGACAAATTTCCCGTGACCGCGTCCTTCACGACATGCACATCCTCAATCTCCTCAAGCCCGTAGAAGCCCTCGAAGTCCTCCAACCGGTCTGGCATGGACACTTGGTTCCATCCTAGGTCGTCGAGTCGAATCTTGCGCTTGGGAACGTTGATCTCTGGTCGTGGCTTCTTTTCGACTTTCTGGCGCTTGTGCGCTTTATGAGACGCCTTTGGGGCTTTATGGGCGCGCTTCATTGTGGGTTGTGCGTGATTTCGCGTGGTTGCGACGTTGAGCTGTTCGCTGAACTTTTTCTGAGATCTGAGACTTTTGGTCGGCGTTCGGGAGTCCGATCGTCCCCGCTCGGCTAAACTTGCCGTACTCGAACCTTCACACACCCCACGTGAATTACTTCCATATTGGTAAGGGTGCATTGCCAGAGAAATTTGAACGCTCAGGTGGCTAAGATACAAGCGAAAGAGCTGGGATATATTGAATACACATTGGGACTCGACCTCTGTAACGACTGAGCTGGTTTTACACTCTCAGTGCACACCTCAAACGTGTGAAAGCAAGCAGTTGTCAACGACTGACCCCAGGATTTTGACCTTCACTTCTGTCCTACATCACGCATCATCACAATGGGAAAGTCTTCCAAAGATAAGCGGGACGCCTACTACCGCCTAGCAAAAGAAGAAGGGTGGCGCGCAAGATCAGCGTACAAACTCTTGCAGTTGGACGAAGAGTTCAACTTGTTCGACGGAGTCACACGCGTCGTCGATCTCTGCGCCGCCCCCGGAAGTTGGTCGCAAGTACTTTCGCGAGTCCTCATAAAGGGCGAGAAATTCGGCAGAGCAGGATGGCAAGAAAAGCAAGCCGCCACACGCAACTACGTTCTCGGCGTCAAGCCAATCGAAAAATCACTGGAGAAGCTGGAGATCAAAGAAGAAGCACCAAAACCCAGAGAAGGCGTCCGAATCGTTGCAATCGATCTCCAACCCATGAGTCCCCTTGAAGGCGTCACAACACTCCGCGCAGACATCACACACCCCTCTACAATACCACTCATGCTCAAGGCCCTGGATCCAGATACATACGACCCCAGCGCAACAACCGCGTCTTCACCCGTCGATCTCGTCATCTCCGACGGCGCACCCGACGTCACTGGCCTGCACGATCTCGACATCTACGTCCAGTCGCAACTCCTCTGGGCCGCGCTCAACCTCGCTCTTTGCGTGCTCAAACCCGGCGGGAAATTCGTCGCCAAGATCTTCCGCGGCAAGGACGTGGATTTACTGTTTGCACAGCTGAAGATTGTGTTTGAGCGTGTGCGCGTCGCGAAGCCGAGGAGTAGTCGGGCGAGTAGTATCGAGGCGTTTGTTGTGTGCGAGGGGTTCTGTCCACCGCCTGGATTCACCGCGAGTTTGGATCAGCCGCTGGGAGCTGGGACTCAGATACCCACTCCTGTCGAGACGCAGCCACAGGTAGAGCGCGAGGCCAGACGCACTGTTCGCGAAGATGGCTGTATTGAGCTCGACCTGGGAACTGAAGGTGAAAGCGAGGAAGATGACGTCGAGGAAGGTGGGAAACGCTGGATAGCTCCGTTCCTCGCATGCGGTGATCTCTCAGCATACGATTCAGACGCAACGTACCATCTCCCCAAAGACAGGGTGAGTCTGGATCCTATTCAGCCGCCGACCGCACCGCCGTACCGGAGGGCGCTAGAGATGCGCAAACTAGCAGGTGGAGCGTACGGGAAGACGAAGTTGAAGTGAAAGAGAGTGACGATAGCTAAATCGGAGGTGAAGACGAGTCCCGAGAAGACAATAGCATACATCTGATACATAAACCCTTCAACTCTCCTCTAAAGTCACTCCATCCTACATTCCCTCAATCTCCTTCTCCCATTCAAACACACACACACTATTGCATCGTCACGGCCGCGCCTACCAAACACCCATACAACCACCGCAATGGCCACTATCACCATACTCCTCGAGCCCTCGGCAATCTTCTCCTGTGCGCTCTTCGCCGCCACGTATTCGCCAGCTGGCCTGGCATTCAGCTTCTCCCCCTCCCTCCTCCAGTGGCTCGACTTCCTCCTCGCCCATCTCTGCGCCAACATCCCTCTCCTCCTGAGCATCATCGTATGCGCCACGATGATGTATCACCATCACGTTCGCCTGCGTGCGTTGGAGCAGGCGCCTACATCTCCTTCCACTACCGACTTCTTGCGGCTTCTGGGTGTTTTTCGGACAACCCTGCGCCTCCTCACCATCGCTCAATCCTCGAGCCAGGAGGCTCTCGACGACCTGCGCTCCGATCTCCTCGGGCTGATCACCCAGCTGGGAGACGACATGACTGCAGTGGACACCGACGTCGCAGCCATCACAACACACATCAACATCCTGCGCAACTGCCTGGCCGTCCTCGCCAACAATCTCGATCTCGCGCGGAGCATCTTGGGCGCAGATGTGCCGTGTGATGAAGACGGGTTGGAGATGGGCGATGAGGTTGAGTTGTTTTGGGATGCGTGTGAAGAAGACGAGGATGAGGGTGGAGACGAGATGAAAGAAGAGGGGATTGATGTGCATGCCAGCGATGAGATGGTTGAGGGCTGGTTGGAGGAGTGTGAGTGGCCTGAGGAGTGCGAGGATGCTTGATTGCGTCGAGGCTGTTGCTTGTTTGGTTGCTGGATTACTGCAGGATACTGCTTTGCCATGCAGTTTGTTCTTCTTTCGATACTGGAGATATTGCGAGATAGTTGCTTAAGACGATGACTGACGAGTCACATGCCTGCGAGGATATCCAGGCACACCAAAAGCTTGGAGAATATATTGTATTTCATACCGCAAAACTTTTATTCCCTCCTATCTATTTTGTCATGCACACATTATTCGAAACAAGAAGTAAGATACTTCGCTCCTATGTTGAGCTTCATATCGCATGAAAGAAAGATTGCAAGAAATGTTAAACCGCATTCTCATGTACCCATAGGCACTGCTACGCACAGAAACTCCGCGCTAAATTCGTCACCTGGAAAATGTCGCAACGACTGCGAACTCTATTTACGGCCGCCGTTACCTCCCTTGGACACAATGTCGAGAATGAGCTGGCGCGCCTGCTCGCAGCCGTCCCTGGTGCCGACAATCTCAATGGCCTCGTCCTTGGCCTGGTCGCGAGGAACCTGGATCTTGGTGCCAGTCTTCTTGCGAAGGTCGTTGATGGTGCTACCACCAGAGCCGACGACAAGCCTATGACTTGTTAGTAATGCTATACAAACGAGGAAGGCTTAAAAACATACCTGTAGCTGCGCGGGTCCGGCAGGATGAGGTAGCCGGTCGACGAGGGCTTGGACGCCGCTTCAATGGCAGCCTCGAGCTTCTGACGAGCCTTGGGGAGCGCCTCAGGAGAACCACGAATGACCCAGGGAATGGTGGCAGAAAGGTCAGCGCCCTCCTCGGGAGCATTGTTGTCGACAATCTCCCAAGAATGCTCATCAGCTCCACCAGTGGCGTCATCGGTGATCAAAGGAAGAGCACCGTTCGCGCCCTTGCGCGAGCGACCAGCCTCAGCGGAGGCAGGCTTAGATGGAGGTTGCTGGCCAGCATGGTCGACAGTGACCTTGTGCTGGTTGCGGAGCGAACGGAAGAACTGGCCATTGTCGGAGATGACGTGATGGAGATGGCGAGGGACCTGGATGGTCTCACCCTCTTGTCCCTTGACAAGCTCGAGGATGTGCTCCTTGGCCTTCTCGACGTGCTCGGGCTCACCAGTGATCTTCACCTGGCTGCGAGCAGCACCGGTAGTGGTCTGCTTGGGGATGTCGAGCTGGATGTTGAGTTGTGACTCCAGCGAACGACGAGTCTCACCGCCACGACCAATGAGGAGGCGGTGCTTGTCGGGCGAGATCTCAATAGTCTCGGTGGTCTGGTTCTCGAGCGAAGCTGCCTGAGCCTTGAGAGACGCGATGATCTTCTCGACGACACTCTTTGGGCCTTCTACGCGAATCGCAGTCTCGTCAGACTCTGCGCGAGGGAAGCGTACCATGCGCGCAAGGTCGCGAGCATTGTCAGGACCTCCGGCGGCAGTGACGATGGAGCGGATGTTCGAACCGCTGCCTCCGATGAGGTTCCTGTGGTGCTTCCTGTCAACCTCGAGCGTCTCGACAGTGGTGTCGTCGAAGACCTTTGCGCGCTGCAGCAGAATCTTCTTGGCATCTTCAACAGCCTTCTTGGTACCCTTAAGCTTAATCTCAGCGCGACCAGAAGGATCAGCACCCTCACGTGCGCCTGGTACGTCAATCTGGCAACCTGTCTCAAGGCGAAGCTGCTCCATCTCGCGTCCACCGGAGCCGATTAACTGGGGGATCTGGCTCTGGGCAACAGAGACAGTGTCGCTGTGCCCATTGTCCATGATATATTGGAGAAGGTTAAGTACCTCATCGCGAGCCTCATCTGCGCCCTTCTTGGGGCCACGGATGATAACCTCATCTTGGTTCTGACCTCCACGAGCATTGCGCTGAGAAGACGCATCAGCGTCTTCATCGTTGTTGTTTGCCCGGCGAGGGAAGTTGATGCGGACACCGTAACGGGTCTGCAGACGCTCGACCTGCTTTCCACCAGCGCCGATGAGGTCGCGGTGATATTGGGGCTTGACCTTAAGTGTATGTGTGGCCTCATCCTCTAGTTTCTTGGCCATGTCGAGAATGTCCTTCTTGCACTGCAGCGCCTTGGCAGAGGGTCCCTTCAGCTCGACCTTGCCATCGTTGATTTGTACGTCAACATCGTATTTCTGGCGCAGGCGCTGGATGTTCTCGCCGCCCTTGCCAACGAGGTGACTGGCATACTTCTGTGGGTAGTCAAAAGTGGTGACATGGTTGCGCTCAAGCTCGTCCTTCTCAGCTTGCTCAATGAAGGCAAGGATCTTGGCGTTGAGCTCGTCTACAGCGTTCGCGGGTCCGCGAATGGCAAAGCTGTTGTTTGAACGGCTGTGAGCCTCGGGGCGGCGCTGACCGAAGAGTGCTTGAACAGGTACCTGGTGAGTGGGAAGGCCCTCCTGCTCATCGTTGATGTACTGCTCAATCTTGCGGTGGAACTTGGGGTTTGACTCAAGACCGCGAGACTCGATCTTTGGCTGGTTGCTAGTAAGACCCTGGACGAACTGCTGAGCCTTCTGAAGAGCCTGTTGGTAGGCCTTGACCTCTGCAGATGAAGGTGCGCCGCGAGGAATAGAGTACTCGTCGTAAGGAGTATCACCCTCGTAGACAAGGATCAGCTGTGGCGAGTTCTCGGCCTCGTTGGGGAAGACGACATGGACTCCAGTGTCCTGTCGGAGCTTCTGTGCATTGCGCTGTTGCAGAAACTGATGGTAGAATGGGTCCACATCGACGGTAGCGAACCTGCTAGGAGGGTGACTGGCGAACACACTCATGATGTCTCCACGAGCCTTCATGCTGTTCTTTCCGTTGCGAGCGTAGATCTCCCATCCGGTTGGGCCATCGCGGTCAGTGGGCGCAACAATGCTGGCCTCGTGCAAACGCTCAAGCTCGGCTAGTGCCTGACGCTGACGCAGGTACTGTGTGAGGTTGTAGGCATGCTGGGCGCTCTTGTGCTCGCGAGCAGCATCGGCGGTGGCCATGGTCATGCTAGCAGCCAGGTCCTCGAGTTTGTTGATTCCCTGCTCGATCTTGTTGGGTGGTCCGACGATGTAGACTGTCTCGCTGTCGTCCGAGCTGGGGGGAAGAACGATACTGCAGCCAGTCTCCTCCAAGAAATCGTGCAGAGAGCCACCACGGTCACCAACAATGAATTGGTGTCGGCCACGCTCGATCGAGCGCTGTTCAAGAGAAAGCTGCTGGCGGAGCTGTTGAGCGCGGCGCTCGAGCTCAGCCTGAACCTGCTGGGCGAGTGCGCGGTCACCAGAAACCTGGATGGGGAAGTTGGTCTGAGGAGTGAATGGTACTGGCTGACCACGCGTTGCCTGGGGTGGAGCTTGCGAGCGCCAGGTGTGGTACTGGGGGATCTGGACATTGACATCGCGGCCCTGCGTGAGCTTGTCGATGTGGACGTTGTGGGGACCGGCCAAGAAGGGGTAGAACTCGGCGGGGATCTCCTTGAGGCGCAAGTTGACAGTCGAGGTACGCTCGTTGACAATGGCATCGATCTCGCGACGAGCCATCTCAGCGGTAAGCGCATTGCCCTCAATGTGTACATTGACAACGGTGTCTTCATCCTCGCCAGGCTCAGCCTTGGGGACCTGAATGCGAGCACCGGTGCGCTTGCTGATCTCCTGGATCTTGGATCCTTGACGACCGATGATGTGCGCGCGGACGGAGGCGGGGACGGGGACATCGACAGATTGCTGGAGTTTGTTAGCTGATGTATCTTCATCGTTTGTGAAACTTCATACCTTGGAGCCGACCTCGTTGGCAATTTCCTTGAGAGTCTGCCTCACCGCCTCGACCGGGCCAGTGGACTCGAAGATGACAGTTCCACCAGGTCCGGACTTGTACTCGAGCTTGGCCTTGGACCGCCTGTTGATGTCGCGAATGATGTCGTTGACAGGCTTCTTGAGCTGCTGGCGAGGAGTGAGCTGGTTGGGAGAGAAGGAGATGCGCTCCGTGTGCTTGCCGGGAATGTTCATCGAAGGGAGAGCAGGACCACCGCCGACGGGAATAGAAGCCGGGGCCGAAGCCCCAGAGGTACCGTTGCTGGCAGCAGAGCCATTGACGCCATTGGAGGTGACGGACGCAGGCTTCTTGCCCCAGGTGGGTGCAACAGGCGCTTGGCCACGGGGCTTCGCAGGGCCGAGAGCCGGGAAGGCCTCCTCGGACGACGTGTTCAGAGCAGCCTTCTTGGGGGCAGGTGCGTCCTCCATCTTCTGCTTGCCGGCGGCTTTCTCGCTCAGAGGAGCCTCAGACTTGGCGGACGGCGCTGGGTGAGCAACGTCCTCCTCGTCAGGGACGTCCTCGACAGTGACGTGGTGCTCGTGCTCCTGCATGAGCTTCTGCGCAGGGGTGAGACCCTCGGCGGTAGAGCTGACAGCTGCTTCGGATGCCATTTTCAGTGTAGACCGTTTCGAGTTGACCAAAGGGTGTTGCGTAGACGGCGGGAGGAGGAAGTTAAAGTTGCGGAGCCACTTTAACGGTCAAGTAGGATATAGCTGTGGGGAGAGTTGATTGGATCTGGCAGGTAAACGTATCAGCCAGTGGAGGAGGTGAGGGAAAGAGATCGGGAGGGATTGCGGATGCCAGATTTCACGGGTTCATTGGATTTACTTACCAGGGATGCGATGGGCCGTCGCTCGGGGCAAGTGCCAGGAAATAGTAAATCAGGGTCTCGGTTCGATCAGTGCGCTCAGCAATTTGTGGAGCTACGGAGATGAGGAAAAGTGGTGCAATTGTGTTTCGAAAGCACTCCTAGAAGTGCACAAGTACGCAAGATGTTACAGTGACAGCAGATGAAGGCTGCTCTGGAGACACGAGAGGGCAGCATCCAGAATGTCCTCGAACCATACTGTCCGTGCACTTAGCGGGGCCGCCGATGGAGTTTAGCCCCACCCGTGCTTCTGTCCCGCATGGTCCACTAACACCAAGACTCGCCAGCTATTCCCCTCCCAGTCAACCATAGCCCACTGCTGTCAATATACCGGTCTTTCGAGGCGCGATTCTTTTCAGGAGAAGTGGCTCATTGGTCGTAGCTGTCCGCCTCCGCCGAAGCAAGGCCCGAGCCGTGAACGAACCGCAGCCAGCGCTACAATCTCTTCTCTTGATTGGTGTGTCAACCTATGTTTTCAAATCATGACTTGTGTATTTTCCACTGTGCAGAAGTGCTCCACTATGTATATTCTCTCCATCGGCCACGCTTGATCTTACATGAGTTCGTTTGTATGTCTCCGTAACAGTTGATCCTCCCTTACCCAGACTTTACCGATGCTTCTAGTTCAAGCCAGCCGCAAACACAACTCCGTGTCGGCCTAGTGCGAGTCTCGCTCAAAAAGTTTGAACGGATGTTCTGACACGCTTCAACTGCGCTGAGTGCGGTGTTAGTACCTGCATCGTATATTTCGTAGATGTTCTTAAGACCCTTTTTTTGTGAGGCTCCAGCTTCACGTCCCGTAATCTTGAGGCGTTTCATGAGCAATATAAGTCTAGACTGTATTATCCAGGGAAACGTGTGACCGGTACGACGCTTGAGGCTTTGCACGTTCACTGCGTCCCAGAAAATATCCTGTGTGCGTCGATTGTAGTCGATTTTAATGTGTTGCCCTGGATTGACGAAGCCAAGCAAAGCATACAAGGTGTCGCGTAGGTTTGTGCAAGCGAAATCTCCGAATCGTAGACAAAGCTCCATAAACGGTATGTCCAGTCCATGACGTCCAGCTGTAGAAGTTTCTCTCCTGAGTTTGCAGAGCCGGTAGAGAACATGATCAGATCGATCCACATGCGCCACTTCAAACAGTATTTTCGACAGTCTCAAGTTATCCACGCATAAACTCATGTCTCCCCACGTTAGCTTGACCCTGCGCGCCATGGCGAATTCCTGGATGATCCAGATCCGTCCCCAATAAGGCTGTCGGCATAGAACATCAAGCACATTACGGAACCGTAGATTGAATTGCAAATGCGGATCCAAGGCTTCGTATTGTGGATCCCGAAGCTGTGCATGGAAGACATCAGCAGCCTGTTCGAGAAACTGCATGAAGTCTGAACTCTTTTCTGTCTCCCTTCCCATCCAGGCAACCACTTCCTTGGCTGTCCGATATATGTCGCTCATCATACTGACTTCATGGTTCTTCTCTTTCTATCAAGACTGGCTTATACATATCTGGTCGATTCAAATATAGCAAGAGGTTCCAGTGTCAGCGTTCGAGTGGTATGGAAGCCGGCCACTTGCAACATATGACAAGAACCACTACAGATTCTCGCTGACACGGAATTCCTTTCCATCTATAACGATCGGGTACGTAGGGCTCTCATCACCCCAGGTGTATGACAAGGCCAAGTATTCGCGCTCTTTCATGGAACAGATCTCTAGGCTCCATGAAACATGCTGGTGTTCTGACCCAAAGATTCGAAGAAGCCGAAATTGAGATTTGGATAGATCCAAAGGCTCGTGCTGGTACTGGGACTCGGATATCGAAATCATTCGAGCCTGCCGTTTCTTTCTAGGAACGAACTTGATTTTGCAATCATCTTGTCCTGCGGATGTACGTGCATATTTAAGGACGTATCGTAAATCATATCCCAAAGTAGCCACTGTACTCCTTTTCCTCTTTGGCATTGCGGAGGATGTTATGGTCAACTCTGGTCAGATACTCTTGTCCATTCACGACAAGAAAAGTGTAAGGGCCAGGCTGTGGTGCAGAAAGACCTTATTGCATCGAAAGATAAGACTATCAGCAACTGAACACTGCCATATTACCTGACAGTCATATGGGAGAAGACACAATGTAGAAGCATGATCGTGTAGACATGTCGCTGAGTTGAGCGATAGATGCCTAACTCAGCCGCACTGGGTCCGTGCACAGTAGGCGCAGTGCAGGAGGAAAGCGCATGACGATCTCGAACCGATAAAGCAATACAATATCCAAAGACTATTCTATGACCTCATAGAAAGGAGTTGTGAAGTTTAACAGCATAGAATTTGTGGCTTGAAGTATTGACCATGCACATCGCTGTTCATAAAGAGCCTCTATAATGACTCAACACTCGCAACATCCTCCATCTGAGAGCTCTTCGTTTCCTTTCTTTCTACTAATCTTGTGCAACAATCCGCCACCAAAATGTACAAAGCGCTCACAAAGGCCTTATCTGCTCTTTCACACTACACCCTCAACCCACCTCTTTGTCCCCTTTGTCTCCCCTCCCCACCCTCTTGTTCTTCCTCCCTACATAATCCCCCATTCAAACCCCAATCCACCCCTCAATAGCCCATACTACCAAATCCAAACCTCCCAACCACCACAATGTTCTCAACCATAACCACACCCATCCTCTTCGCCCTCCTAGGCCTCACCGCCGCCCTCCCCTCCCCCACCACATCCGGCTTCTGCCCCAACCGCCAATCCCCCACCGAATCCCAATTCACCGCCGGCTACCAAACATTCTGCTCCCTCTACATCGCGTCTTCCCCGATAATCTCCTCCGCCGCCCCCATCCTCGCAACCTTCAACCTCGGAAACACAGACGGCACAAACTCCCAATGGATCTTCAAAGTTAGCGTCGAGTCCGACGGGCCCGATGAGCGCTACATCAGCACGCTGCGGTACAAGCTCAATGAGAAGACGTGTCTGGATTTCTTCGGCAGGTTTTTGAATACTCGGGATGCGGGGGGGTTGGGCGAGAGTTATTGCGTCGTCGAGGGCTCGGGGAGTGGCGGGAAGAGTGGGCAGGGTGATGTGCAGGTGTTGCAGGGGAAGACGGTGGATAAGGGTGCGAGGGCGGAGAGCGATCCGAGCAAGGAGCAGCAGTGGGCGTGGGTGCAGTATTCGGCGTTTAGGAGGACGGGGACAAAGGCGCAGTGAGAAGCTGGACGTGAGTCGGTTCTGTGGCGCGCTTAATTGCTTTTGAGCTCGGTTCTGGGTTTTCTTTTGTTTGCACTTCTGATGTTTGTAGTTAATATAACGATGCTGCTACAGTCGCTCTGGTAGATTCCATGTATATTTTGTGTCAGACATGTTGGGCCTACCTACGCTCAGCAGTGTTGTGAAGTGCAGGACTGCTGTAGCCTGTTGCTTTGGCCGAGCTTCCAAACCAAGCAGTTGACAATAGCATACTGAAAATGAAGAGAAGATGTCGATGGTCAGAACTGAAGTAGTCAATTATCCTGTTTCCTAATTTGCAACTATGTACAAGTAACACTTCCCATCTTACACACTTTTCACCCAAGGCCGATTCTATCGGTAAAAGCCTTCATCCCCACCTCCGCCGACTGGGGGTGCGCTAGGCGCTTGACCTGGTGGCCGATATGGAAGATAGCCTTGTGCAGGCGCTGGGCTCGAGGATGCTCCAGGAGGTGCGGGTGGCGCATGAGCGGGTTGTTGTGGCGGGTAGCCATGACCTACCTGTGGAGGTGGCTGTGAGTATGGATCCGACGGAGGTTGCTGATGTGTAGGTGGTGAAGAAATCTGCTCGTAAGGGTTTTGTTGACCTGGTGGTGGACCCTGCAGAGGGGCACCTTGTTGGGGGGGATATCCCGGAGGTGCTTGCGATGGTGGGTATTCGTAGCCTTGTGGTGCTGAAGGTGCACCTTGCGGCTGGCTCGGCCCGGCAAATGAATGGCGATTATCAACGGGGGAGTCGTAGTGAGCGGTGGCTAATTCCTGAGGCGCATAACTCTGAGGTCGACCACCGATAGGCACTCTCCCTTGAGGTAGCGAATAAGGATCCGAGGGCGGTCCGGGTTGCGGTGTTTGTTGCTGTGGACGCTGCTCGCCAGCTGGTGGAACCATGAAGAAGGCAGGGTTTGCGCCGACAGGGGGATACTGAGGAGCACTGCCTTGTGGAGGAGCACCAGCGCCGTAGCCGTACTGTTGAGGAGGGGGTGACGATGGAGGATAGCCTGTGTAATTCGATGGGGGTGGCGCATTGTAACCATAGGGAGGGCGACTTCCGTATGATGGTTGCGGTGGCTGTGACATTGATGCCTCAAGTAACGACTCGTAATCTCGACGAGCTTTGATAAACTTCTCGTTGAGTTGAGTGAAGTCATCTGACCATGGTTAGCCTAGCAAAAGTGGTTACTCATGTCCGCACTTACCCTTCTTCTGGGAGTATTTCCCAATCAGCTCGATTAACTTTGGACGGATCGCAAGCGTCGAGTGGTACAGCTCCGTGATCTCTTCGTTGTCGCGACCATCGCCGCCTCCAGCTTGCGTATTCGTGCTCAAAAGAGCAAGCAGCTTCTCCACGTTCCGAATCTGGGCAAAAACCTCTGCCTCAGTCTGTGCTTCTTTCTCAAGTTCTTCACGTGTGGGATCTTGTAGCTTCTCCACGTAGTTGAGAGGGAAGATGCCCGTGTTTCCACGAAGTGAGCCCTTCCACCAATCTTTGTATACTGATTCCAGTACAGCGATGATATCACCCTTCTTGAATTGCAACTCACCAGGCTCCGAAGGTTGAAAGTCGAATAGGGCCCTTACACGCGAGACGGTTGCTGCTGTAGTGCCTGGCTGTACCGGCTGTGGAGCCGGCGCTGCTTGAGAGCTGGAGCCTGCGTTGCTTTCCTGCGGCGCATTTGCTTTCGCGGCCGAAGGCGTTGCGCCCTTGGACTCCTTGATAGACATGGCTAATGCCATTTGGAGCTCTTCCTCCTCCTTCTGGCGGTCGGAATCGGAGATCTGGGTTTTCTGCGGTTTCGAGGGTGCCCGAAGATTGGGGTCTGCTTGTGTCAGCTTAACGCCACGCGGACTCTCTTCAACAACTCACTTTGTGTCTTCAGCTTCATGTAGGCTCCCTCCATGATGCCAAGATCTGGATCACGCGAGAACATCTCAGACCACTCCCCCATGCGCTCTAGTATCTTTGCTTTCACAGCTTGATGTGTGTTCCGATCGTTTGCAAGACGCAACATGGCATCGGTGAAACTGCGCGATGCAAGCTCCTTGTGCATTTGGATTCCGCAATTCTGACTGAGGGCGTTTGCGAGCTCGAGGGTATATAGTTGCACGTTTGCATTGCGATGTGCTAATCGCTTGATCATGGCGGCGACGGCATCTTTGGCGCCTGTGTCGGACGACCCGACTTTGTCACATACGTCCTATAGTGACTATGTTAGCAGGCGTACTTGAACAGCTATGGCGCGACGTTGACGACAGCGATATGGAAGCGCTCCAGCGCCACAGGCTGTAAGCTCCCAAGACGGCCGCCATCTGCCTGGCCGTACGACATCCTGGAAGGGGGAGGACCGTACCAGTATGTATTCCCAGTTCTCACTTGTGAGGTTCTCATCCGTCGCCTTGACTACGACGTCGTCGAAGATGTTCGACTGCGCGCGAAACATGGCGTCTGCCTACTCGGGATCCTCGAGCTTCGATGTGGGGGGCCGTTCACAGCGACTTCGGTAATTTTTGAGGAGTGTGAGATGAATTTGAACGTTCGTCGATATCTCAGAAGTGGAGGCGAAGTCGCACTGTGTTGTAGGTGAGGATAGGATTAGAGGTTGCGTCAACTCCGTCGTATGCGTAGGGCTTGGGAGCTCCTGCCGGGTGGGTAATGCGGCCTAAAAGGTTTAGCGGGGTATGACGAAGCTCGTGTGGCGGCGGACTGCGCCACTGCACACGCGAGGCTGCCTTCAATCGTTGAGGGGCGGAACGCTGATTGATGCCACAGGTCTGCCTTGCAACTACAACGGTCAGCGACAGCTCATTCACTTAGGGCGCGCAATTCATATGCAGAATAAGGTATACATTCTGCCTCGACCTTTCGTATGCCGTTGTGTCATTCCTTGACATTCGATGATATAGACACTAGAATTTGATAGTAATGAATAGGGCACAGGAAATGTACCTCGAACTGGCTCCCCAAGCATGCGCTAATCATAGCATGGAAACCTAAAATTGACCCCCAATGTACCAACCATTTGCCGTAGTGGAAAGAACACTCTTCTGACATCGTTCTCGTGTAGCGCTATGCTAAGAGTTCTCGAAGAAACCGAGATAGCCTACAATAAGGCATTGAAAAAAAAAAAACGCCAATCTTAATACTGCCTACGACGCGGCATATCGGCGCAGTCCGAGAAGGCTGCTGTAGCTTGTCGAATGCTACAGATTCAAATCCCCGAGGGGGGTTGTGTAGGCTGAAGTCCACCTGAGATTCGGCTGCGAGGCAATTGCAACTGCGATCATCTGTTGCTCTATAGGTCACCCGTCTTTCCATACCACCCGGCGAAGGACTCTGTGGTCGAAACAGCCACGGAGCCGTGGCTGCCGGGAATCACTGTGCTTAGTCCTACGTTTCTAGAATGAGACACATCCCAGAAACGGAACTAGAAAAAAGATCACACACCACCCTTCTTACGACGTTCTTCAGCCCTTGCTTTTCTTGCTGACAGAACCAAGGGCGCTAGGGTGTTGAGCGGCTCAGCAGTGCTGATGAAAGGATGCTAAGCAATGTAAGTATACCTCCGTGAAAAATAGAGCAGGTTGGCTTACCACAAGGAGATCGTGAGCACTGGCCCGCTTGTCGGGATCGACCTTCAGTGAAAAGCCCAGGAAGTCGCGGAACATTGCTGACAGGGTATGCTCTTCCTTGATCGTCGGCGTACCATTTGTCGCGATGAGCCACAGTGCGCGGAGAGGGCTCTCGTTCAAATATGGTGGCTCTCCTTCAATCATCTCAATGGCCATGATTCCAAGCGACCAAATATCGACTTTTCGACCATATTCCTTCCTGGTCACGACCTCGGGGGCCATCCAATAAGGCGTTCCCACCATGGTTGTCCGCTTGTTATGGCTCTCGTTGATTTGGGCACAGAAGCCGAAATCGGCTATCAGACTTGTTAGCGCTATCGAGAAGCATGTTCTTGGTTCACTCACTCAGTTTGATGTTACCCTCGAGGGAGAGCAGAATGTTGTCCGACTTGATGTCTCGGTGAATAACGCCCTTGGAGTGTAGATGCTGCAAGCCGTGTAGGGTCTGTTGGGTTAGCAGTTGTCGTCGAAAATGTCCGATTTGCTCACCTCTCTGCAGACAGCAGCTATTTGACCTTCGGACATGATATTGAAAGTAACGACATCTGTCAAGCTGCCGCCTTCCATGTACTCCATAACAACCCACAGGTCTCCCTTGACAAGGAAGCTGTCCATGAAATTGACAATGTTCTTGTGTTTGCTGTCCTTCATCACCAGGATTTCGTTGATGATCAGATCCTTCTTAGGTTGCTGCTCAAGGTTCATTTGCTTGATAGCCACACACTTGTTGCTGCCCACTTCGTATGCCGTAAACACGCCTCCCGAGGCGCCCTGTCCAATCTTGTTGAACTGCTTGTATCTCAAGGTAGGATCGGCATTCGTGCAGATAGCATTGAGCTTGGCCACAATATCCGTACCCTGCTGACTCTGGCGTGGTCGCTGGCGTGGTCGGGGCGCGGGTCCGACGCGAGCTTGCTGTGAGGGTAGAGGTATGTTCTGAGGATCGGACTGTTGTGCGAATTGCTGCTGTGGCGACGGTTGCGACGGTGCAGGCGGTGCAGGCGTAAGATGTGCGGGTTGAGGTGCTCTAGCGCTGACACTCCTGTGAAGCGGCGCTTGCTGCTGCTTAGCAGCCATTGCCTGTTGGGCGGCATGGACGGCTTGTTGCTGTTGCTGTTGATATTGCTGCGCAGGCGAGATACCAGGGCCACTTGAGGGCGATTCGTATCGCGGGGGCGTGCCGCCAGTGGTGTTCGCTCTGCTACGGGGCGCAGAAGACGCTCCAACGGGGCTGTCGGTAGCGGTAGGAGGTGCGTATGCGATCTGCGGGTATTCGTTCTCGTGTCGGTATGCAGGCTGCTGCGTAACGATTGGGCTCGGGACGGGCGGTGCTTGCCGACTGGGGACAATGTTGACGGAGCCTGGAGAAGCGCCCGGTGGCCTGGGCGCTGGACGAGCTGGTACGAGCGAGCCATTCATCTGTGGTGAAGTAGGCCCAGGCGACGTGAGACTGCGGGGAATCGGCGGTGGCGCACGGGGGTTCTCGAAGCTGTCCTCGCCATTGCGCGGGAACCGTGGACTTTGCGGGGGGCTCAGGAGTGGTTGCGCGGTGCCGTAGGCGGCATTGGGGTTTGGCTGCTGAGGCTGCTGCTGCTGCTGCTGGTGCTGGTAGGAGCCGTATCCTTGCGGGTAGGCGGCACCCATCTTGTCCCACACGGCATCATCCTCGCCCTTTTCTGCGTTATCCTTGTAGAAGTTGACCACGTCGACGGCGGCCTGGGGATGCTGCTTCTGTTCCTGCTCCGTGATGCCGTTGCTGGTCAACATGCGCTGCCATTCCTTGGGGAGACCCTGGTACAGTTAGCGTGCGAAACGAATCGAGGGCGCAATAGAGGGGCAAAGGGAGGGTAAAGACAGCGAACAGTGAACAGCGAACAGCGAACAGCGCATCTGCGTTGAGCGCAGACACACCGCCTGTGGGAGGGCCACGTACCGTGAACTCGCCCGTCTCGTTGTCGATGCTGACGTGGGTGACGTGCATGGGATTGGTGGGCGTCGAAATGGTCGGCCGTCGCGGAGAGCTCACGAGATTGCTCATGAAGCTGGAGAATGTGCCCTTTTTCTTGCCGCCGCCCGAGTGCCTCTTCTTTGCTGCGTCGCCCTCATCGCTGTACCGGTTGCTGCGCGGACTCTTGCTGCCCGAAGGCGGGGTATCCATCTTCCGGGCGAGTGCGGTGAAGGAGGCAGACTGGCGCAGTGTGGGTGCTTTGTATTTGGACGGCTGATCGGCGTTGTAGGTATAGGAATGCTGTGGGGGTGAGGGACGACGTGGCCCCGCCTGGACGTTTACGTTGACGCCCGTCTTCACGTTCAGCAGCGCTTCGTCGACGGCAGCCGAATTGAAGATGGGCCCAACCGATGCTGGCCCGAGATAATTCCCCTGGAAGCCCGGCTGCTCATGCACAGGATGAAGCAGCGATGGCGACCGGCGGAGTTGTGGCTGTGGTGATGCGCCGGCGGTCGAAGACGGCTGGGAGCTGCCAAGGCTGCTCTGCTGTTGTTCCTGCTGGCTGTAGAAGTAAGACGCTGCGGAGGGGCTTCGAGTCAGCTTCGAGGCATTCCCGTTCGTCTTGTTGAGATAGCTGACTGGAGGGCCGGCTGAGTCTCTGGCTCTTTTAATAAGCCTGCCTCTCTTGGGGTTGGGATTCTCCATCTTGAGACAGCGGGCGAATGAAAACGGTTCTACAGTTAGCAGCAGGTCTGCCTGGTCGCACTTGCCCTAACGTCGCGCTCTGAAGTGGGAAGGTAGGCTAGACAGGCTGGAGCAGTGTCGCCAGCATCCAATGGCTGCCCGGGAGTGCGCTGGATTACTGTAAGTGCGGGTTAAGAGGTAATGGCTAGACGGTCACGCAGGCGGAATCAGGACGGACAAGTATCCATTGGTCCCTTGCTAGTTGACTGAAGAATCTGGCATGCACGGTTCTCCGCCTCCAAAAACACAACTCCAGGGCTGCCAGCCTTTGCTTCTCTCACTCCCCAGGCTACTGTTTCAGCATCGCTTCCCTCTCATCTGACGACCCGGCAACCTGATATCGTTCCTTGACGGCTGCCGGCGCGAAGCCGCCAGCAACCGCCAGCAGGAGCCACCATTGAGAGCCTGGACGACTCATGTCCTGCCTGTGTTCGGCCTCATCTGCGCCAGCCCACGTAGCAAATCATCCCCGTTTTCTCCGACACTTGCTGCCAGAAGCCGGTCCAGGATGAGGCCGTTGACGAGACTCAACAAGTTGATGCAGTCTGCACCATATCACACATGCAAATTGCTTTGTCGACTCCTTCTCCGACTTTTAGTCGCTGTGTACCACCACCCGCTTCGCATCGAGTAGCTTCGTCAATTTTGGGCATTGCACATCCCCACCATGGCACCATGGCTTGCTTGAAGCATTGTGCGAGATTCTCATCGACTCTTCGAGTCTCACTTTCAACCGCGGAGCTCCCAATTGACCATATCCACGTTGTGTATGAAGTGGAAACACCACGACACATGGCAAGCCACGGCCGCATCGCGTGTTTCATCGTAGCGAGCGTTGAGTGTCTTGCTGCATGCCACAGTTGCACAGCTTCCTCGTTTGCAGTGTCAACTCCAGAGTGGGAGAGACATCAGGTCATCTGAATGCCCTCCAGCTCTTCAACGCTGCATCTGCACAACACTGCATGTGAATAGCTCCGGGCTAACGTTCGCAAGTGGCCATCTCAAGTAATTCCCTTGCAATTATGAGCTTGTGTTTCGACCCAAATGACACTAACAAGCATCACCCTTCGGGCGCGGCAACGGTTCCTTAGACGCGGCCTGAGCACACTACTTGTCCGGAGGAAGCGCCGTCATCCATTGCATTGGAAATGCCGATCAACACGCAGTGCCCACGCGAAAAGGCACTTCTCTGAGCTGACGATCCCTTCGGGAGCCAACGTCTTAGGCGGGCACGAAACGTAGTCCAGGCCCAGAAAGACCAAATTTGGTGGATAGTTTCATCTCGGTCTATTTCCGTTTTGAGCTGCTCGACGATGAAGCGACGTCATCCTTACGGGTACCAGATGCCCGCTGCTGTGAACCTTATTGAAACAACGGAAGACGACCCTCGAACGGATCATGCTCATCTCGTCGACCGACTTGGCCTTGCATGTCCTAGTCCTAGTCGCTCCAATGGATATGACCGGTCGCGCTACTCGTATATTGCCTTGCTGCCACGGGAGATTCGACATCGTGGAACATTGCACGCAACGTGCACGCCAGCACTACAAGCCACGATCATCATGCCATAGGCATGCACCAACAATTGAAGAGCGTAGCGGATGATCTACAAGGCTCGGCAATCATTCGCAGACGTTTGACAATGGGCCGTGCCTGCAGCTCATTTTGATCAACAAAAATAAATGCCGACGTTTCTGTGGAAGACCATCGATTAGCGAATCGTGTCATACAGGTAAGCTCAGAGATACGCGAGGTATTCTTTGCTAGAAGCCAGCCCTTAACTTGAAACAAATACCAAGTCCAAATGATCTCCAACATGGGTAGGAGAGATTCATTCACAGACGTAGCCATGATTAACAACAGTGTCCGTCAATTCCTCTCAGGTCTCGTCTCTCAAGATCGGCTGTCAGCCCAGCTCTTCTGCCTAATATCCTCTGGATCTATCTTATCGCAGGGTATGGGCGCGCGCGATCTTTCCCCTGATTTCCGCGGGTACTCGATTGGATACCCGAGCATTCGATGGATGACAGCCGAGATTGGCGTCGGCTCTTCTGTGGTGAAGACATCTATGTCAGCGCGACGCTCCCTCCTCGGCGCGTTCTCATCTAACTTGGTCAGCGGATTGAGCGGAGGGCAAGCTAATGTGCCCAATTCTAAACTTTACGCGGGACTGCATGCTGATGTCGCCTCCCTAGGCTGCTATAAGCTCAGGCACGGGCTCGGTAACAAGATAAAGACTAGATTAGGTGGTGTGAGTGTGAGTGGAGAGATTGGAATATTCTTGTACAACTTTTGATGACGTGAGGTTCAAAGGAAGCGTTCACAAGCTCTGGCTTCATGGGCAACGCATCTCGTGCTGATGCTGTTAGTGTTGATATAGTCGGTAAGGCATGATCCAAGGACATCTTAGGCAACATGAGTCAAGAAATGTACTCCAGACGTCACTGAACACGAAGGAGCTCACCTATCACCCTCCCTATCCCTCATCGTATGCCTCAGGGTCACTCAACCAACCTCAACATTGGCAAATCTTCCAGCAGATTGATGGTCGGCACCACCAGCATCCACTCAACGAGAAGATATTAAGGTAGCCTGTGTATTCTCAAAAGCTTAAGCATAACTAGATAATGATATCTTAGAATAGCGTATATCTTCAGGCTAACTTATAAACTTATGAGTGTGCTCCTGAAAACTATGAAACCACTGCACGCATGCGTAGAGTGGACACGAATTTTGCCGCTGCCTGGCGGCACCTTTGTTTCATTGAGGTCAATCATCGGGCAAGACTTGGTCGAGTTGCAGTACACCTCACACCATGCGTAGTGGACCAAAACTGAGAGCTTGCGACTATAGAACCATGCAAAAGATTTTCCGTCCTTCGTCTCGACACCTGTATAAGAACAATAAAACCGCGCTTTTTCTAACGATATCCTTCATGTACATTCTTGGAGAGAGGGAAAAACTCATGCTGATGGATACTTACATCCTCCTCGCCTTCATATGGCTCCCGGGGCCAGTTACCCTTATTTCCTACATGAGATGCCCTGGCTTTATGACAGAGTGTACACACGATTGGACATGAAGAAACCAAGAATGGTGGCATGAGCTCCGCCTTGTTCGACATCTTTCCGGTGCCGCCACACCCTGCTTCGTCCTCAAGGACGTGGTCGAAACACGTCGCTGGCCTTCATATATCCTCGTTCTAATCGCGGGCATGATGACGAAGTTCCGAGACCACCACAGCATGCGTCGCCTCAAGACGATCGTATTCAGGGTCCTCGTCTCTGTCCTGCTGGTCCTTCAATGTCTAGGCACATTTTTCGGAACTCTACACTGGAACCAAAACATTGTTATCAATCTTTTTCCATGAACTCCATAATCTCGGTATGCGGGTCTGACATGTGGAGTCGCATGTTCCTGGGATACTACGGTGTTGTCGATCAAGCCTTGTGGTCACAGACACGCATGAAGCCACTCGAATCGGAGAGAGTGGCACTGAATGTCTCATGGCGCGACAGCTTTGTCAGGCTCGCTTATTACCACGTCGTTGAGAGCACGTTGCACATCTTCTGTCTACGGTATTTCTGGTCCCCTGATGATGGATGGCCTTACACGAGTTATGTGAACAACGAGGAGATTGTCACGGTCCTTTTCGTAGTGTTGATGGCCGTGTGGACCTAGGTTCGATTTCGGATGCGAGAGATAATGAACATGGACGGAAGACCGGGAGCATTGGAGAAACTGGAGCTGTGAGATTAGCGTAGTGCAATGGAAGTGGTGCAGCGATACTGCGTTTGCAAGTAGACATCAAGGCATGTGGCATGAAGACAAGTCATATCACCTCCACGAAATCAACATCAAGACGCAGTATTTCAGAGCACCGGCTGAGTAGAGACTGGCGGGTCGAAGAGAGTCACTTATTGCTAAAGGATCGCGAAAACGGCGTCCTGTCTCATAATACTTCACTATTGAGCTTTCAAAATGTCGTTTGGATTTTTGGATTTGTGCCAGACTCCCTCGAGAGCGCTGAAACGGCCCCCAATCAGCAGGCTAGATGTGGCTTGCATACGCGACACGAGCTAGTTGAGCCATCTTTCAGCTTGAAGATTCCAGCCTTTGAATGACCTATCTCACAATCGCCTCTGGACTCAAGTAAAAATGTCGAAAACAGAAACAGCGCAAGATTTGGACGAAGTGTTAGCCGGCGCACGAGCATACACAGTGTTCAACACTGGCCGTAAGCTTGAAATTACCCAAATCAACGGAGTCAAAGAGGCAGTCGCTTTCCTATCGGTCAGGAAGGGTGCACACCCGCTGCTCGATAACAAACAGCGCGGTAGAGCGCTCCGGTTGCTCGCAATCCCTACGACAAAAGACGCCTTTTTGGCGTACAGAAGAAGCTATTCGAAAAGATGCGTTTCGACAATTGGGAGCCATTACAGAGCACTACTAATGTATCACCCACCGGATCTCAGCTGCAAAGGAATGAGAACGGACGTATCGTGCTCGAAACGCCTTGGAAGACTGGCCCACTTCTGTACCTTTACATAGATAGTGAACGTTCGGGGTTTGCAACAGCCCTGTTAGGATTCTTCGTGTACGATATGGAGATCTTTAATCCGAACGAGTTTTTTTTAGCCTCAAGAGCCGATGTCGAGACATCAGACTCGGGGTTTCCGACTGTGTCATTGCTCACAGGGTGGCTTGCGGAACGATACCTCGAATATGTGCAGGAGGAGGCGAAACAGGTTGAGAGCGAGATCGATTCCATCGCTATCTCTGACAACGACGGACGGGCCAGGGTCCTCAGCAAGGCTATACGCATGCTGAACAAGTGCAGCCATGACATAAAATCGTTGAATTTCGACCGGAAAATCGGGTTTGCTTTAGACCTCGCCAACTGGGCAAACGGGCTCCTTCGAGACTCAAAGTCGTTCTCCGAAGCTCATAGTCTGCTCAATTTGGTCTCGAAGCATCCCGAATTGCGTCCGGATCAACTGAGAGAGAGGATTGCTCAGACTCGCGCAGAAATAACAGACCTGGCCGCCCAACAACGACAAGAACAAGACGAACTCCAACGAGCCCGAGCATACCAACTCCAGGAACTCAGCATCAAGATTGCAGAAGACAGTCGACGTGACAGCCGCACCATGCGAGGCATAGCCTGGGTGACCATGGCCTTTCTACCCGCTACTTTCGTCACGTCCTTCTTCGGCATGAACTTCTTCGACGGGATTGCAGACAAGCGCGTGTTTGACGGGACGAGTCGGAATATATGGGTGTTTTTTGTTATTGCCCTGCCTATTAGTGCAGTGGTGTTGGTTGTGTTTTGGTGGTGGGATCGCAAGACACAGGTGTTGGAACAGGTGGAACGAGAGGCGAGGGAGAAGGCTTTGGCGAGCTAAATGTATGTGAAGTACCTGTGCATAGCGAAAATTGCATACATGAGACACTTGCATAGCGTGACTTGAAACAACGATCAAGCAGCAGCTGGTCAATTTCTCGCTGGTAATAGCATAATCTGGGCCGGGAAAAAGACAATGACAGTATATCATAGGTAATCAAACCTGCTTTTTCACCTACATCGAGCCCGAGCGCATCATTTCTCTCATGTCGCTCGCAACCCCAACACATGTTGCTCGTACTTCTTCTACCTTTCCTGACATTCAATCCTTCGCCTACCTCAATATACAATTCAATCCATCCCTGCAATTTAGGACAGCAGTACAATAGGCTGAAGGACTATAATAGCAATGATTAACCATCACAACAACACCAAAACATCAGTTCCCCCCCACTATGCTCCATCATCCTCACCACCTTCCTAGTCCTGCTCTACAAGTTCCTCCAGCAGGAGCAGGATCAAGTATTCTCACTATGATCATCTTCTCGCACACTAACTTTACCCTAATTCCTGAAATCGGAGTATATGGCATTAGGGGTGACAATGCCGCCATTCCAATACTCGTTTTAGCCGGTGAGAATGTAGGGTTTGCGCACAATGAGCGTGCTGGAATGGAAGGACTGGGTGTATTTCGGCATGATGCCATGGCTTATGACCCACGAGTGTACGTCAACGGGCACGGGGCATCATCATTAATGGCTAGAATGTGTGGAGCGAGAGGTATGCGAGGTGGCTTTGGCGAGGTAGAGGTGTGTAGAAGGTGGGAGATTAGTAAGGATAGAAGACTGCAATGCAGCTACGATGTGCAGCTTTCAATACAACGAGACATCATGTAGAGACTCATAAGGATAATACTACCAATGATATGGAAAACATGATGGATCCCAGCATCTACAATCCTCACAGCACTATCTTGAACTGTAAATCTCCTTACAGCAACTGGAGAGCAACCCATATCTCCCACTACGTATAAACCTCCCTCCCCACAATCCTAACCGCCCCACCCCCATTCTTCTTCGCATCACTCCCCCCTACCCCAATATCTGTCGCATTCGCCAAATCAAAAACAACCACTACGTTCTTCAACCACGCATCTCCCAACACCAGCGTGCCACCCATAGCATTCTGGATCGCCACCGCACACTCGCCGGTTCCCGCGCCGACATAGCTTCCGCCTACGGCGCCAGGACCCTTGTTCATGAGATCCGCCTCGGAGATGAAATAGCTCTGCCCGCCGATGCGCACGCCGACGCGTGGGGCGCGCGCGGTGCACAGCACGACGTACGTGTTTGTGCTGGAGATGTAGCGCGCGGGCGGGTCGAATAGAGAAGCAATATATGAGGCGATTTCGTCGGGGAAGTAGAGCAAGCTAGTACCAGAATCGATGATCATGTTTTGCTTGCTGGAGGCGTAGCGGCCGGTTGGTGTTGCGGTGGGTGCGCGAGAGCTGGTGGGCGTGCCAGATGCTGTTGGCGGAGTGATGTCGTAGCCGTCGACGGTGATGCTATAGTAGGCGTAGATGCCTTGCACGAGGGGTTGCACGGGGACTTGCACCCAGCGCCCGTCGTTGGTGATGCTCGAGGGGATCCCACCGATGGCGAGGAGGCCGCCGGCGCGGGGCTGGGCGGTTGTTGGCCGGCGGAGGGCGAGACTGAAGACAGGGGGGATGGAGGGGTTTTGGAATCTTTGTGGATCATTAGCATGTGAGTCTTTCTTTGGTAAGACTCGAAGGACTCACAGGGTGTACAGTATGCTGGTGTAGTTCAGCTGGCGGTTGTTGATACCCTTTGCCAGTGCTGGATACGCAAGACCCATCAATCCACTGCTTATCCCATCGCCGTTCCAATATCCCGAATCTACCGCTCCAATAGTTTGCTTCACAGTCACGAAAGGACTTTGACCTCTACTAATGCCACCAATGCCAAGATTCTCCGTACCCAGCTTGCCGTTCAAGAACTCGCCACCAGCATAAGTGACATTGAAATCGGCGTTGATGCTGCGCCACGTCGAGCTTCCCGCACGATTGTAGTAGCTAGGAAACGCGCAGTAGGTATTGGAAAGTGGGGTACCATAATCGGGATCCAAGCACTGGAAGTTCGTGGTTGCAAGCCATGTGTCGGAAGATCCAGTATCGATCACCATGGCGAACTTTTGACCAGCCATGGTCACGTTGGTAATGTAAATGCGGCCACCAACGCCGATGAGATCTTCATTCACGTTTGCGTTGGGATACGTCTGTCTGCGTGCCAGGCGTCTTGACAGGATGTCTGTACGCCGGCGGGCCAGGTGTTGAGTTGATGGTAGACTAACTAGGTTAGGATTGGGATGAGCCTCGAGCTCGACAACATTGTCAGTCTCTGCTGGGTGTTAGTGACGATGTTTGATAACAGTGGGCAGACTCGAGTATACCGGCATCGTAGGCTGGAACAGCCACAACGCTGCTGGCGGCTGTGAGCAATAGCAAGCCTGTTAGTTGCATGGTGAAGTAAAGGCGGTCTATGCTGCTTGTCCATAATGTTGCTCGGCACTTGAATTTATATATGTTGTATTGCAAGTACTACGACATGAGGCAATTACGGAAATGACTGCCGATGGAGGAAGGGAGATGCAGAGAATGTCATGTCGTATGTGAGTGCGGACTAAACAAACAATAGTCCAAATGTGTTCGTCTAATACCTAGGGTGAGAATCATATTTTCTCGTTCCGAAGTATGTATCGCGACGTTCCTACAGAGGTCAACCGGAGCTCGGCGATGACCAGATTAGTGCCGTATACGCAAGCGAAATGCCCGCATGAGGAATGGTACGCCTGCGGTAGTACAGAGCGCTCGAATCAGAGTTGTCGCAGGACTCTATAGGTTTACAAGGCTCCCGTGCATTGAATGGCATACTGACGCGGGCTCCGGTAAGACGTTATTGATTGGGGGCTAGTCGTGAGACTGGCGAATCAACGAGCACTTCACGGAGGTCTCACAGCCAAAAAACGACGGACTGACACAAGACGTACCTTCAAGCTCATGTCGTACCACAAAGACAGGAAGCTTGTCACAGCCAAGACACATGTCCTTGGCCGTACCACTCGGTGCCTTGAAGACGGTTAGAAGCATCTCAGGCGCATCTCGGAGAAAGCGTACATGTTTTGATTTGGACTAGGCAAGAAGCTCCATGCCCCAGAATGGTCTCAGGATTGCCCTGCTGTTGTACAATTACTCGGCGGAAGATGGGTATCGCCGTAGAATCACTGTGGTGAGTCGCGCCTTTGGGAATCTTCATAACACACCTTGAACTCCGGATCCAACGATAGTCTGTCTACCACCCGCCACGTCGACCGCGGCCACGACGCCCTCCTCGGCCGCCATAACCGCCACCTGCGTAACCACCTCCGCCCCATCCGGCCTGGCCGCCACGAGAGCCGTTCATATCGTCACCGGCGGATACGAACGCGTCCCGTGGTGGGGCGCGTCCTTTGAGATCCTTTTGTAGGGCTTCGTATGATTTGCGCATTTGAGCGTAGCCGAGATGCATCTTTCCGTAAAAATGGTCTGCTAAACGACGATCATTGTCAAGCCTGCTGAGATACGCACCGCATACGTCGCAGACCTGGAGTTTCTGGTGACCCGATGGTCCTCCGGTGTCTGACAGTGCCCGCAGCTCCCGTTCCCGCTCTTCCTTCTCAGCCTTTTTCATACGCAACTTGGTAAACTCCTGGACGGCCATGTTGACCATGCCTTCTTCACCCATGATCTGGATCTCCAGCAGGCCCGCTTCTATGGACTTGGTGAGCTCGTTGATTGCTTTCAGCTGTGTGCATTAGCGGCCTGAAATAGGAAATGAGGAATGGGTGAAGGGTGAAGTACCAGAGCATTGGTCTGCCGGATCTCTTCGGGCGTCTTCTCAAGCCTTCGCTGGGCGGAGTCGATCTTGCGATTGCAGCTGTCGATGTGGTGTTGCATGTCTCGCATGTAGTCAAACTCAAAGGCCCATCTGCGCTTCTGGTCTGCGTCGGCCTCCTGGTACTCGGTCTTGAGCGCATCGTTGTGCGCCTTGGGGCACGGGCCAAGCTCGTTCTTTGTGTTGGTGAAGAGATCGTGGGGGCAGTGGCCGACGAGAAATGAGCGGCAGACCTTGGGGTCGGTGATGGCGAGTTGCGGCGCGCGCTGGTCGGTGCCAGACATGGACGTCTCGCCCATGAGCTGCTCTGTTTGCCTGGTATTAGTGATGCGCGCACGGGAGGAGGGAGGAGCAGATGGGACTCACCAAGCAGCCTACGCGTCTCAGCGGCAGCCATGATGTCAACTGATCTCGGGGTTTCAGTGTTGCGGAGATGTGCGTTGTCGTTGCAGCTGTCAGCCTCGAAGAAATCGCGACCGCGGCAATGCCAAGCTCTGGAGCTAGCAGCCAATCACATGCACAGGGACCCCTGGCGTTCCGCAACGTCAGCGTTGAGCGTCGTCCCCAGCCCCAGTAAAGTCACTTGAACGAAAGAGGGATGAGATGCTGAGATGCTTCCTTCACTGCTCCTCTGGTCGCTCAATGCCTTGACAACATGCGTTGCAGCGAGCACCGCCTACCGGGAGCAACTCCTGCTCCGCCCTCTCCCCCAGGGCACCCTTCTGGCCTCGTTCAACTTCCTCAGCAATGAGACCCAGACGGCGTTCGAGCAGCAAAACTTCCGATACTTCCCGAGGTCCTTTGGACAGCATCCTGCAACACGCTCACGCAAAAGAGCTCCACCTCAGATTCAGTGTAGGGCGATGGGACGCGGACAGCTGGGGCCAGCGGCCATCGAATGGCGCAAGAGAAGGAGGTACTGGCGTCGAATTGTGGGCGTGGGTGGAGGCGAACAACGAGGAGCAGTATGGCGTGTGATCCACGCCCAAGAGCTTGTATTGACGCGAACAGAGCATTTGCCCGTTGGCTCACCCTGACCAATGCCCTCTCTGGCCTCTTCTGTGCCTCGATGAACTTCATCGATGCCACCAAGACGATACGGCCCGTCATGTCATTCGCCCCAGAGGGCCACCATGGCAACACATCGAATCTCCACCTGCTTCATGGCACCCTGCCCCACGAGGTCGTATGTACAGAGAATCTCACACCGTTCCTGAAGCTGCTTCCGTGCAAGGGCAAGGCTGGTGTGTCGAGCTTGCTGGACGGCCACAAGCTTTTTGACGCATCGTTTCAGACCATGGCCATCGATGTGCGGCCTGTCTGTGACGCGACCGGTGACAATTGCTCAGTAGAGATGGAGCAGAGCGTGGATATGGTCTTGGATATCGCCAGGTCAAAGCGACCACAGGACAACCCCATCCCTCGACCCCTGCCAATCGACCAGATCGAGTGCGACACGTCAAAAGGCTACAACGGACACGATACCTGCTATCCTCTGAACAAGGGCACAGAGCCGGCATGGACACTGGAGGAGGTCTTTGGAAGGCCACTCCGGGGAGCCTGTCCGCTTGCAGAGGAAACCGGCGATGCAGCAAACAGCTTCTGCATCAACGCTCCACCCGAGCGTACAATAGAGGTCAAAACAACCGGAAAATTCGAAGAAGCGAAATTAGCCTCTGACACACTCCGCTGCTATAAACTGCCCGTGGGCGCAAGCTTCGATCTCGTCCTTCCCGAACAACGAATGACCACCGGCCTCGTTCTCCCCAACCCACCCCTCTTCGCAGCACGAACCATCAACGGCCATGGTCAAGAGCGCGGAAGCACCCAATCCGTCATCCGCAGCCCCTCCACAACCGACACGGTTGAATTCGTCTACCTCGAGTCTCTCCCCTGGTTCATGAAGCCCTACCTGCACACCCTCCGCGCCCGCCTCGACACCACGTCCGACAGCCCCATCAAGGAAACATACTACCGCCCCGCTATCGACCGGAAGCGCGGCACACATCTCGAACTCCGCATGCTCATACCGCCCAACTCTACACTCACACTTACGTACGACTTTGAAAAGGCTATCTTGCGCTACACTGAGTACCCGCCCGATGCGAATCGCGGCTTCGATGCCGCGCCGGCGATTATCCGTGTTTTGTCGCCGAACAAGGGAGATGGCAAGGGTGTTTATATACGCACAACGTCGCTGCTACTGCCCCTCCCGACGCCGGACTTTAGTATGCCGTACAACGTGATTATTCTGACGAGTACGGTCATGGCGCTAGGGTTTGGGAACATTTTCAATTTGTTAGTCAGGAGGTTTGTGGGCGTGGATGAGGTGCCGGCCGGGGCTGGTGGCATCAAGGGGATCCTGATGGGCAAGGTCAACAGGTTGAAGGGGATTTTCGGGCGGTGAGAAGGAAGGACAGGAATATGTATAATGAAAGCACGAATCCTGGATTATTCAAGCTGTCAGGAAAACTTCCACACTTCATGTGACTGTTTCCTCAGCAAGTGTTCTATGTACAGATAAACTCTAATCACGAGTTTGGGGGTATATTTCTTCCTTCCACGTCCCTCGCCTCCATCATCCATCCCCCACCTCACGCACTCCCATACCCCCTGAAATTCTCACACGGCAGATAATTATTCTCAATAAACGCCGACGCGAACCGAATCCCCTCGACTCCATCCCACACCTGCTCCCGCTCAAACAGCCCTGGTACCTGCGCCTTGACACTGCCCCGCACACTCTCAATCCCATACGGCGCCGTCGACAAACTCGTGTTGAACAGGCGGATCATGTTATCGCAGCTCTTGCCGTCGGCGAACATGACCTGATTCGTGATGTTTTTGAAAAAGTCGAGAGAAAACTGGGGGGTAGCGGGGGAAGCGGTGAATGTAGTATCGACATGTGCGTCGGACGCGGTGGCGCAGAAGGATGTCGCGACGTCCGAGGTGGCGCGGTATGCGTCGCAGGGCGGGTTAAATTCGGATTCGAACACCTTGTGGCCGTAGTCCTGTGCACCCTTGATGGCGATGGCGGCGCCGGCGGTCATGAAGAGCGTGGGGATGTATTTGAAGGAGGTGGAGTTGTCGGAGAGCAGGTCGATGAAGGGGAATTCGATGCCGGCGCGCTTAGAGTTATGTTAGTTTTTGGAAACATGCGAAGGTGGATGTGAGGAAGGAGATACGTACAGAAAAATCGGGAATCTTGAATCCCATGGCTTGCACGTCGTGGTCGTGGACGGCTTGCACAAGGGCTGGGTACATGTCTGCCGGGAAGTCTGGGAGGAGAGCGCGATATGCGTGTTCGAGGATGCGGTATTGTGATGGGATCAAGCTCCTCGCGAGGTCCAGAGATATCGGTAGCACGGCAATAGTTCCGTTCAAGACACCAGTTGCGTTATTTGGATATTGCGCTGCGATTGGGTTTGGTTGGTCGAGAGTTTGGCATATCTCTGCCTTTGCGACCAACTCCGCCGCCGACGCAGAGAAATACGACGTACTCGCATATCTCAGCGCCAGTATAGAAAGAAAACTAACCAGAAAGTACTGGAGTCTGGAATTTTGAATTGCCATGGTGGAGTATTTTGACTTTGGGCGCGAGACGGAGAGGAAAGCGAGGAGCGGATGGCACAACAGCGCCAGGTCAAGGTAAGTCCTTAACATATCCTCTTTTCTCATTCCAACGACGATATCCGGGCCGAAATGACGAGGGTTGCGCTACTAGGTTCGGTGGTAATACTTCATGTGCCCTACACTAAGGTTCAGAATAGAGCAGAGCACACCGCAACGATCAACGAGCGGAGCAAAAAGAGGTCCTCGACCAGCGCCAGCGCCCGGTGCTGAAATTGTACATATGGGCCAAAACGACGTTACCACACTTTCATCCACTCCGGAACGCATGATGCCGCGCCACGCCAGGGCTTTTACTGGAACACATGCTTCCCCAGCAGGGACGCGCTCTACGGGGTCGTTGAATGCCGTGCGTTAGGCGTCGTTGCGGCGCCTTTGTTTGGCGACCAAGCGTTCTAGTGCATGGAAGCTTGAGTTTCCGAGCGCTGATCCTGTCACCAGATGCCAGCGAACCACAACGACTGGTGGCTGATGGCGCCGTCTACGCTTGCCTGCCACCGGGAAATAAGCGTTGCCGGCTGCGTGTATTGTTGCCGTGAGCGAAGCAAGAGACGCAGTGGGCGTCTCAAGGAGGGTTTCATGGGCTTCGAGAGTGAGATTGGTGGGGCACTCGGACGCGTGGTGGGGGCAACGTTCCGATCACTAAAACACCGAGGTTGCCACAGACATGTCAAAAGGGCACTTCGTGGCATTTGCCTTGTTGCAGTTTGCAGCAATGTCAACTTCGGACAGACAGCACGCTTACATCGCACTTGTGTCAGAAGAGGGAATCCGACGCACTGCGTCAGCGGCTGCCAAATTCTCCGCCCGTCAATCATCGATTTAGGTTCCTGCCATCACGATCTGCTATCTAGGACCAGGGCGAAACTTATTGATCACAAGCTTCCGAGGCGCGTCTTCGAAGATCTACACATTGCTCTGTCGGCTTTGCAAATACTGCTCTATTGTCGCATCGTCCATGGCGTCGACGCGCGAGTCCAACGACGGGTCAGATGGTTGTGATGAAGGATCTAGAGTTTGCGCAACCTCATCTGAAGACGGGGAACCATCACCCCACAAGCCCATCGCGACGAGCGCAGCATAGACGTTGTTGGTCAACGAAGTCACAGCAGCAGTAGGCGAGTATCCGCTCGCTTCTTCGTCCTCGATTCGCGGCGTCGGCTCTGCTGAAGGTTGCTCGACCTCAGTTTCAGTAATGTGGCCATCCTTCCGTACATCCTCAATTTCACGTCCTTGCTTTCCATCCACACTCGATAGACTCTCTTTCTTCTTTTCTTCCTGCCCACTCTCCCCCCTCTTCTCCTTTTTAACCCTCTCCAACTCCTCCCCAAACAATAACTTGAAAAAAACCACAAAGGCCACCTCCCCCGTGCTCCTATCCTTCAACACATACCTCAAATGATGCGTCTTCTCATCAATATACCTCGCCACCCCAATCGAAAACCCGGGCAACCTCAGACTAAACTCCGCAAAGTCCAAATGCGGATTGAAAAAATCCGCGTGATACATCCTTCCCTTTTCGAACGTAAACTTCTCCAGATTCTGCGGCGTAAGGAAGAATTTCCTGCGCTTCTTGAATTTCGCCGGCATATTGAGATCAGACCGTATCTGCGCGCCCGATGCGCACGACGCTCCTTCTTCAACAACGCCCCCGTTCTCTTTCTCCAGAGTAGATAATTGCTCTTCCGCAGCCTTTTCGCTGACCAAGTCCCCAACATTAATCGAAAATAGCCCCGACAGCGCCGGCCCATAAAGATACGGCTCGTCGCAGTACGCATCGCTATACAGCCCGGGATCCAACATACTCGTGGCGATCTTCATCGCATACTTGAACCCGGGGGGAAGTTGGTGCTTGATACTATGTCCATAATCAAACCCATGAACGACGTCCTTGCCGTTCAGATCCCTCTTCGGCACGAAGGAGAAGGCGATGGAATATCGATCCGAGGTGTGCAGCGGGTGCTGGAAATACGAGCATGTTGGTGGTGAGTCGAAGGGCAAGCCGTGGTAGTTTTTTATGCGCACGGTGAGGTAGGTTGTTGCGAGGGGGGAGTCTATCGGGGTTGTCGTGGAGCTGTTGACGGGAATGTCGGTATGAGTTGAAGGATCGTAGGTTGGTCCTGCGGTTACTGGGATACTGTAAGATTGGAGAGCGGGCGTGTTATGGGATGATGGACGGACCTTGGAGAAGGTACTTGTCCCGTGCAGCTGGGTCGACGACGGTATCGTTGCCCATTGTCTAGAACCCTGGTATGGGAAGATTCGCTGAAGATGGGAATACGCGAACTCTGCTCAGATCGGGTGAAGAAGTCTCGACCGGCAAGGCAATTGTGGTTGAATGGTTCGACAGTCTAGGCCCTGTTTGCAGGCTTGGATACCCTCGTAGATGTCGTTGCGCGACGGTAGACATGACGTCTTGCAACACTCACTAACCAATCATTAAGCCACAAACTAAACTCGTTCGGATGCCATGTCGCCCTAGAAGTTGCAACCGATTGTTTAGTGCTGTTACTTGATCATCATGTGAATGCAGAAAGTCAAGATTAAATTCATTTATGATTTTTGCAGAAAGAGTAAATGCAGTATCATCAACATAATGCATGCGCAAACATACCGACTCGACAGCTCAGAAGTGCATGAGCTATTCTTGCTTATGCATCGTGAAAGCAGCCTCATTTGCGAACTGATTCTTTTTCGTGACTTCGGCCCTGGGAGAAACTTTATTAGACTCATATTCAAAGCGCCAGTTTAGCTTTTGTACACAATAAATATTACTACACTTCATGTACATATACTGGATGCGATTCGTGATCTAGCACTTCTATGACCAATATAGGAAAGGCGCCTGCCACAAGTCACTTACTTCTTACCGCGTCCACCAAAGCCCCAGCGGATCTGGTTTGCCCATCGTCCCTCAACACCAAGATCGTCGGCAAATGCCCATACAAGGCCAGGGTTCTTTTGGAACATGCGGCCAACAAACGCGACATCCAGGTTGTCATCCTCCAGGTAGCCGTTTGCTTGCTTGCCATTGGTGATGGAGCCGACAGTACCAACAAACATCTTGTCGCCGACCTTGTCCTTGACAGCCTTGGCGAATGGCTCTTGGTAGCCCGGTCCGCCGTGAATGTGCTGCTTCTCATGGAGACCGCCGGATGAGACATCAAGTAGGTCGACACCCTTCTCAGCGAGGATCTCAGAGAGCTTGACGGTCTCTTCGAGGGTCCAGCCGTTGATGCCGGCCTCCTCGAGCCAGTCTGTGGCGCTGATTCGGAGAAGAAGAGGCATGTCCTTGGGAATTGTTGCGCGAGCTAAGTCAACAAGCTCTAGAGTCAGGCGGGTGCGGTTCTCGAATGAGCCACCGTACTTGTCGGTGCGGTGGTTGGAGGCGGGCGAAAGGAAGGAGTGTAGGAGATATCCGTGGGCGTTGTGGATCTCAATCGTGTCGAAACCAACATCAACAGCACGCTTGATAGAGTCCTTGAAGTCGGACTTGAGCTTCTCAATGTCATCGAGAGTCATCTCCTTGGGCTGGCAATGGTTGTCGTTGAAGGCAATAGCAGAAGGAGCATGGACATTGTCGGGCCAGCCGTTGAGTTCCTTGCCCGCAATATCGCCCTTGCTCAACCACGGCGCAACAGTGCTGGCCTTGCGACCGGCGTGGCCGAGCTGAATACCGATCTTCTGGCCCTGTGAGTGTGCAAACTCGACGATCTTGCGAAGAGGCTCTTTTTGAGAGTCCTTCCAGAGACCCGAGTCTTCGGGCGTAATTCGGCCATTTGCTTGTACAGCAGTAGCTTCTACTATGGTAAGTCCTGGGCCACGCTGGATGATACCGCCAAGATGGGTCAGGTGCCATGCTGTTTGATGGCCGTCTTCAGCTGAGTATTGGCATAGAGGCGATAGTGCAATACGGTTTTGCATCTCCATTCCGCGGAGCTTAAGTGGGGTGAAGAGCTTGGGGATCTTGGAGCTGCCATCGGTCATACCAAGAGCAGTTCCGGCTGGCGGGTCTTGCAGCGGCGTGAAGTATGGAATCTAGCATTGTCAGCATCCAAGAAGCGACTGTTCAATGAGTGTACATACACCAGGTGCAGCTTCATTCTTCAGACCCTTGTCCTCGGGAATATCTTTCGGAATCGCATGGTGGGAATGCGGTTTGTCGGTGTTGGCTTCGGCACCCATGTTTGCTGCAGTATGTGAATTGGGGAAGAATAAAATGGTTTGAGAGGGTTGTAAGCTGCAATTGATGCGGAAGCAAAGGTTGGAGACTCCAACGACTTTATATTCTCCAACACTTTTCGAAAGTGACGTCCATCTGAGGAGCCATGCCCCGCCTTCCTCTTTCGGGAAGGCACGTCACCCAGTACCAAGCAGAAGCCTCTATGTTGATTTGTAAGAATGCAAATGCACCACAACTTGATGCTGTGCGCCAGTAGCGCCGTGAAGAAAACGTCGACGAGGCGGCAGTTAGCCTCAATGGCCTGGGCAAAAGCCAGTAAGCCGAACAAGATGCTGCGCATGCATGCACGTTCGCAAATGCTGACAGAGGCTTGGTGTCTAGCGATTCGTAGTGGGTTACATCACAGATCAGTTCCTTCATCGCTGAGTGGCTGCATACAGAAAACCATCAATGGTACAACGGAATGCTTTACCTTACAATCAGAACACGAGCTTGCAAAGCATGCCTCATGGCACTCTCACCAGACATTTGCATGCTTGTGCATTCCTTCCCAGGGGATTCGTAAGCAGCGTGCTCGGCGCCCTGAACCTTGCGGCCATGGTGCGGTGAACTCTCGGCTTCAACCTGGCAAAAACCGTCTGCTGGAACAGGTGGCGCCGACCAACGCCAGGCGGCCCCCAAGCCTCAAGTGCTGCGATCGATACTTCAGAGCCAAGAGTGCCGCTTTCAGTATTTCGAAGTTGGAGGCGTTTGTGATCGACACATTTTGAGTTCGAAGTTGCGAGAAATCTCGCTGGGCAAGCGGCCAAGCGCATGCAGGTACCTGTCTAGACGATTCTCCATTTAATAGCTTGCGACCATGTTACTGCTACGGTAACCTCATCCTGGTCTCATCCTCAGCGCAACATCAAGGTGCCAATATTTAGTGCTGCAATTAACGCTGTCGGAAAGTTCCCTTTTCGAGTATACCAAGCATTCTCTTGAACAATGCTGTAAGCAGCAATCACCGTCTGTCGGCGAAAGTGACGCCGATCTACGCCGGGCAGCTCACAGTCTTCACGAATTTCTTCATGTAGTACTTCTCGTTTGGATGGATGATTGCGAACCATCACGGCCGTATTCGTACGTTGGAATCAAAAGTAATTGGTTTCTTGCTGTAATGACATGTACTGGGGCATCGGAAGTCGTGCCTTCTGCGACATGATGACCACTAGCCATTACAGGTACAGAAACAGATACGTTAGTTTCGACCAAGTCTCACGTCTTACTTCCAAGCGTCACTAAGATGCCAATATTTAGTGCTGTGATTGACACCGCCCATAATCTTCCTTTTCGAGTATACCAAGATGCTCTGTAACAAAAAGGACCGATGCAGTGTTCGCAATATGCGCCTCGTGTAAAGGCTTAACTGACGGGCCATCACAGTTTTAGCCACACACAATGCCTCACGATGCCAAACCTTTAGTGCAGTGTTCGATGGCTTCATGATATACTCGAAGCGGTAAGCGTAGTCTGACGGCGAGAGAATTTGCAGTCGGAGAAGCATTTGGAAAGCTTAGCATAAGTGAGTGGTGACATGGCGGTGACGCTGCGAAGGTTCGCGAAAGCTCCCTCCGAGCACAAGGAAGATCAATGACCCTGAGGTTCTGGTGGTCGGCCTTTGAACATGGAAATATTGGGTAGGCGAGAACACCAAGACACGGAGGCTGAGTGGACAGCATGCAAGACATCTGGCATCCTCACAAATGGAATGTGTCTTCACGACGAGTTTCAGGCAGATGCGCCAGCCCAGCAAGCCAAGCAAGCTCATGTAGAAGCTAGCGGAGACGTGTCGATATCGTGAAAGAGTCATTCTGGAGGCGCAGGGTGGACCATGCCGCGTGAGGATGTTCGAGCAACGTTGCAAAACAAATGAAAGAGTCACTGGGGTGGACTTTTGTCATGGGCGCAGTGAACAGATGGCAATGTCGGGCGCGCTTGGGCCTCGTGATGAGAGGACAGATGGTGAGACGCTCGACCATGCGCCGCCAGATGAGGCTGAATTCGCCAAAGCGCGGGGCTGCGTGCGATACGCGATTAGAGAGGGTCCTTTACACGAGACATGCCCGCGGCGGGCTTGTAGTGGTGAGGACAGAATGCTATTTGCCAACCCCAGCCAAAAGTTTAGCGAGCCTCGGAGGCAAATGCGGCAGCCTACAACAACACGGCGTGCTATGTCTAGGCAGGCGGTAACACAAGCACAAGAATAGTAATAGAAAGTTCCAGTAGTGGGTCGAATTACACGTGTCCTGTACGCTGCTGCACGGGCAAAGTGATTTTGAGGCTCATGATTGTGCGGTAAGAGAAAGAACCACCGTGGCGCTTTGGACTGAGGTGGCGCTAGGCCGCATCAGGAAGGGACGTCGAAATCGCAAACTGTCCACTTCTGAATAGTCGAGCACTCGCTCTCCATATAACGTCTGCCTTCCGCCGACGAACTCTCTCCCTCCTCATTCCTCAACCAACCTTGAAGAGTCGCCGCAACTCGTCTCTTCCTTGGCTTTTCCTTTCTATACCCCGGATCTTCTGAGAAGTCCACCCCCACCACACGGCGAGCTCCCAAAGAGTATCGCTCCACCACCCCGGCACCCGAGCCTTCTCAGTCGCATAGACTGCTCACACAACACACAATGGCACGAAGCTCACGGACCTCGAGCAAGCGCTCGACATGGTCCATCGCTTTCTACCTTCTGCTCGTCCTCGTTGGCGGTCTGATGTTGGCGAAGACGGCACACGCCCAGGACGAGCCTGTCAAGGAAGACTCCAACGCAGTCTCCGGTCCTGTTATTGGTATTGATTTGGGAACCACCTACTCTTGTGTTGGTATCATGAAGAACGGAAAGGTCGAGATCATGGTCAACGACCAGGGTGAGTTCGAACACAATCCCCACAATACGCTCTAGCTAACAGCCCGACCCAGGTAACCGTATCACTCCCTCCTGGGTCGCCTTCACCGACGAGGAGCGCCTCGTCGGAGACGCCGCCAAGAACCAGTACGCAAGCAACCCCGGACGCACCATCTTCGACATCGTAAGCAGCCCCTGCACTACACCTCCAACACACGTATACTGACTATTTGGTAGAAACGTCTCATTGGACAGAAGTTCACCGACAAGGCCGTTCAGAATGACATCAAGCACTTCCCCTTCAAGGTCGTCAACAAGGGCGGACAGCCCCGCGTCAGCGTCGAGGTCCTCAAGAAGGAGACTCTCTTCACACCCGAGGAGATCTCCGCCATGGTTCTCGGCAAGATGAAGGAGATTGCTGAGAGCTATCTCGGCGAGCCAGTGAAGAACGCTGTTGTTACCGTCCCCGCCTACTTCAACGACGCTCAGCGTGCCGCCACAAAGGACGCTGGCACTATCGCCGGTCTCAACGTTCTCCGTGTTGTCAACGAGCCCACTGCGGCCGCTTTGGCATACGGTCTTGACAAGGTCGCCGACAAGAACGAGCGCCAGGTCCTCGTCTACGATCTCGGTGGTGGTACTTTCGATGTGTCCATTCTCACTATTGAGGAGGGTGTTTTCGAGGTTCAGTCTACCGCTGGTGACACCCATCTTGGTGGTGAGGATTTTGACAACCGTGTCATCCAGCACTTCGCCAAGAAGTACAACAAGGAGAACGACGTCGACATCACCAAGGACCCCAAGTCCATGGGTAAGCTCAAGCGTGAGGTCGAGAAGGCCAAGCGTACGCTTTCCTCCCAGAAGACCACCAAGATCGAAATTGAGTCTTTCCACAAGGGCAAGGATTTCTCCGAGACCCTCACCCGCGCCAAGTTTGAGGAGCTCAACAACGACCTGTTCAAGAAGACCCTCAAGCCTGTCGAGCAGGTGCTCAAGGACGCCAACCTCAAGAAGTCCGACATTGACGACATTGTTCTCGTTGGTGGTTCCACCCGTATTCCCAAGGTTCAGGCTATGCTTGAGGAGTTTTTCGGAAAGAAGGCTCGCAAGGACGTCAACCCCGACGAGGCTGTCGCTTTCGGCGCTGCCGTTCAGGGTGGTGTTCTCGCTGGTGACAAGGCCACTGAGGAGATCATCCTCATGGACGTCAACCCGCTTACTCTCGGTATTGAGACCACTGGTGGCGTCATGACCACTCTCATCAAGCGTGGTACCAGCATTCCTACCAAGAAGAGCCAGATCTTCTCCACCGCGGCCGACAACCAGCCCGTAGTCCTTATCCAGGTATTCGAAGGCGAACGCGCTATGACAAAGGACAAGGTAAGCAAAACCAGAGCCCCGATACATGACAACCGCTAACATGCCATCAGTGAGTGTTTCTTTTTCTTTTTGTGTTTTACTTCCTTCCCCTCTCCTTCCCTTTTTACTCTTCTCTTTGGACATTCCGGTTTTGGACTTTCCGGTGGTGCGACTTCCTGAGCGCACCTTCCCCAGCGGACTCGGTGCCTGAAGCACCTACTCCAACAGGATGTTTACCACCCACACGCACCTGCCTCTGGCTGCGAAGACGCGTCGGACCTCATCGTCCTCGCGTCGCTCGCTTCTTCATCCCTCATCCTTCATCCCACCTCACGCCAAAGGGTCAGTCGTTCCAACGTGTACCGCGTTGTACGCCTGATGCAACCAAGCAATGCAGTCAAGATGCTCTACGATGCAGTCGACATCCAAGCACTCATCCTACACGCAACCTGGCTGTGCCTTTCGGTCCCCGATTGGATCAATCCTCGCTTTCGCGTTCTGTTTCCTGCTTATGACAGCTTGGCCGCTCTCTTTCCTCAGCTCGGCCTCACCTTCGTTGATGGGCTTTTCGACGCCGTCCAAGGCAGCTCTCCACCAAGCGTTGACTGGTTCCTGTCTCTCCCTGACACCGTCCCTACCAAACTATGGGGTGTCTATGTCCTCGTCCTCAAGAAGCGCAGACGGTACGCGGTATACATCGGCTCTGGCTCTGACTCCAAGAAAGCTGGAGTTCGAGCTCGCCTCCTACAACACAAGAACCGCAGCGTCGAGCCCAGTCGAGTCCGAGATGCGAAGAACCAGGGCTACAAACAGATCCACGCAGCACTGCTCTGTCACTGTCCTATGCCTGCCCCAGCACATGTCCCAGCATTCCGCACTGCACTCGTCGCCATCGAGGCCGCATTTCATCTCCTTCTGTGGCCTATGTACAATCGGAAGAAGAAGTACGGCTTTCCGCCTGGTCCTTGGTCGCGCGATGACTATGAATGGGCGGGCCTTTCATCTCACAATCCCCTCACCGAAGGCGTCATTGTCGGAGTCGACGACCTCGATTTCACTGCTGAACAGCTCGAATTCATGGCCGCTATCGCTCTTCAGAGGAAGCGAGAGGTCCGTAGAGAATGGGATGCGAAGCAGAAGGCAGAGCGAAGTCCAGAAGAGCACAGGGAGTTCCTCGACTACAAGGCTGTGTGCAATAAGAGATCGCAGCCCAAGAACCTGGCCAGAGGCAAGCGCTATGTCGAGGAGCAAAGGTTCCACTGCTCTCCCTGTGACAAATCGTTCGCAACGCGGTTCGGGTTGGACCGCCACACCGCCACTCCCCGACACCAATCTGTTGTCGACGACGGCTGTGGTCTCTACTGCGAACCCTGCGACTACAAAGCCAAAGACCGGAATGTCCTTCATCGCCACCAATCTTCTAATCGTCACAAGCGTCGCTGTGGAATTCTCGACTAACTCGACTGACAGCAACAATCTCGGAAAGTTCGAGCTGACTAACATTCCGTAAGTCACCTTTTCACAATCCACTCGAATCTATAGAAGCTAATAGCATAACAGTCCCGCGCCCCGTGGTGTCCCCCAGATTGAGGTCACTTTCGAGCTCGATGCCAACGGTATCCTTAAGGTTTCCGCCGTCGACAAGGGTACCGGCAAGGCTGAGAGCATCACCATCACCAACGACAAGGGCCGCCTTACCACCGAAGACATCGAGCGCATGGTTGAGGAGGCTGAGAAGTACGCTGAGGAGGACAAGGCCAACCGTGAGCGCATTGAGTCCCGCAACAAGCTCGAGAACTACGCCTACAGCCTCAAGAACCAGGTCAACGATGAGGAGGGTCTTGGTGGCAAGATCGAGGATGAGGACAAGGAGACCATCAAGGACGCCGTCAAGGAGACTCAGGACTGGCTCGAGGAGAACGCCGCCACTGCCGCCTCTGAGGACTTTGACGAGCAGTTCCAGAAGCTCTCCGACGTCGCCTACCCCATCACCTCCAAGCTTTACGGCGGAGCTGGTGGCGCCGGCGAGGAGGAGCCTGACCACGACGAGTTGTAAATGCTCGTCTCGTCTGAGAAGTAAAAGTGCATCTCTTTCCCCTTGCATTAACGGAGCTAGCTATATCTTGGGTCGCCTTGGTCCGACCAATGTACAAGTACCATTCGTAGTAAAATGGGCTGGCTTAGATATCTACGGGACATGCGGAGTTTTCCAGCTTTTGGCAGTTTTTTCGAACAGCAAATGATCATAAGATGAAATCTCACTTTGACATTCTCGCAGTGACTGTGATGAGTGATGTCGGTTGTTACAAAGTAGGGCATGCCTAGGGTACCAAACTATGGTTCTCCGCACAAAATATCCAAGCACACGTTGAGAATGCGTGGTCGGTCCCCTTACGCAGCCATCGTGCCTTCCTTCAGCTGGTGGTATGTGCCTTCCCCAACCGTGTCTATGGGTCGTTGTGCCTCGCTTGCCTTGACTGCATTCCACTCACCTCTTCACACCTCACCTCTCGATCCCCTAATTCTTGTTTTCGTTCATTTGCGTGCTTCGCGATTGCTGTTCTTATATGCGTTCCTCGATGCCTCGCTGTGTCGCTCATTTTTAGCATCACCACTCTGATCACGTACATCGCCTCATATTTGTCACCGTAAAGCCGTGACGCAATTCATGCCCGCGGTTTCCAAATGAGAAGAGGTGATGAGGTAGCTTGGATGCACTCAAAGATCTTTAATGAAATGTGTAGATAATCTTACAGCTGCGTATACATCCAGACTCTACTAGCAACTTGTAATGAGTTCACCTCTAACGACTATCAGCTGGCATTGTAGGTGCAGAGCGGGCACGAGTTTTACCGCTGCCTCGTGGCGTCAACACTGATCACGTCACCTCACATTTCTCGCGCTGGCACTGTCATCGCCCGGATCCTGTCTTGATCAAAGAGTTCGTGTACTGACTCTGAGATGAGCAAAGCATGGTAGAGGTGAGTGGCTGCTGTGCATACGCCATACCACCAGCTGACACAATTGAAGAGAAGATAAAACGATCGGACCCGATGGTTTCCACTACCTTGCCGCTTCTCTTTTGTCTTCAAACGACAATGTGTTTCCGCGGGCAGTCAACGTGTTTCAAAAAATACATTGTTCGGAAGACACGACTGCATCGACGTACTGATGCCGTGCTTCTTCACAACAACAAGAACACAAAGCCTGACGACGCACTTTCACCACACCCCAAGTCTTTGTCTCCACCAGATATCCTGATGAGTGGCTTCCACGTTGCGGTTGACTAGCGAGCTGACGCACGCATCGAATCATCATACACTCACGTCAGTCATCAGGCAAACGTCACGAGCGCAAAGAAGAGTTATTTTTTACTTTGGATTCGCTATAAACGACTTAAACAATTATACACAAACACATTGGCCACTAAGAGCCGTAATGGAAACCGACTACCCAAGAGCAACGCAGCGGGTATCAATATTGCCCGAGTCGGACGATGAATATCCAAAACGGCGAAAGTAATGGGGGTATGAGGAAGAGGATATAGACGAGCTCAAAGGACCAGGAAAGACGTTACAACTCCGACCAACAAACGACGAGGCGTTTAGTCGAAGGTGACCTTGATCCATTCGCCCTCAGAGGCCATGGCGCAACCACCGCCGGTACCCTGCATGACGACGTCGTAACCGCCGCCGCCACCGTTGCTGGCGTTGCAGTTGTGGAGGTCGTAGCCCTTCTCGCAAGAGTCGCCGGAGTTGCACTTGAAGACGCAGGTCTCCATGTCAGAAAGGCACTTGGAGCCCTTCATGCTGATGTTGCAGCCCTTCATGTTGACGTTACGGGAGACGTCGAAAGCACCCCACTGGCCGAAGGTGACCTCAGCCCAGGTGTTGTCGACACCACCGAAAAGGGCGAGGGCGTTCTTGGCAGTCGCCGGGGCGCACGCAGCAGGAACGTCTGGCAGCGAAGGAGAGCTTGACGGACTTCCCGGGCTTCAGGCCGACGGAAACATCGGGCACCCACTTGTTGATGGACATGCCGTCGAAACCCTTGGCCTGGCCAGCAGTAGTAGACGGCCTCGTCGCTACCCGGTGTTGGTGACCTCCATACCCCACTTGGAGTCGTCACCAATCCAGATACCGCCGTTGTTCTGCTTGTCGTTCTTGCCGACCTTGGCGCCGATCTTGTTGGCAATCGAGGCGACACCAGCGAAGACATCATCGACGAGGTCGCCAATGGGGTTGTCGCTGGTAGGCTCATCGGTCTTCTTAGGTGCGGGGGCGGATGAGGAAGCCTCGGTGCTGGAAGGCGCAGCGGGCTTAGGCTTGGGCTTCTCGGCCTCGGGAGTAGGAGTTACGACAGGGGCGGGCTTTGCGGCCTCAGGAGTCGGGGTGGCAGCAGCCGCAGACGAGGCGAAGACGGAGCTCCAGTTGACCTTCTCCCAGTTGACGTCCTTAAGGTCGTAGCTGAGCGCATCCCAGTTGACGGGGGCGGCAGGGTCCTGGCGCTTGGAGGCACTGCGCACTGTTAGTGATTGCGACGCAACGTGCGCGTTGCGCGGACTGCTTACGCTTCGCGACGGGCGTGGAAGCTCGCGTGGCGGTTGTGGATGTTGGCGGCAGCAGCCTGACCAACAACGAGGGTGCTCAGCACCGCGGCAGAAGAGTAACGCATGTTGAGTTTGGGTGGTGAGTATCGGTTGTCGAAAGGATCGTAACGTCGTTCAACAGCGTTATGCGTATGTGGATATAGCGGTGAGTTGGTGAGTGGTGAATGAGTGACTGATCGCTAGACAGGAGTTTCGGGCGTGAATGAGTGAACGCGGCGAAAGCTGTAGGATCTCAAAAGAGGGACGATAAGGTAATATACCTGGGCCGGCGAGTGTGGACAAGGAGGACAAGGGGGAAAGGGTAACAAAGCGGCCAGACGCAAGATCAAC